>NW_027331920.1:1104797-1282116 GCF_048418815.1 Hemitrygon akajei
GAGTGTGTGCCTTCAGGCTTCTGTGCCTCCTCCCTGATGATAAAAGTGAGAAATTGGCATGCCCAGGCGCTGTTGGCATTAAACAATGGACGCTGCCTTTCAGAGGCAACGCTCTTTGAAGATGTCCTGGCTAGTACCCAAAGATGGGGCCGACAAAATTTACAAACCTCTGCAATTTCTTTCAGACCTGTGCAGTAGTAACCCCATTCCGGACAAAGATGTCGCCTGTAGGAATGCTCTCCATGGAACATCTATAGAAGTTTTTGAGTGTTTTTATTGACATAACAAACTTCTTCAAACTCCTAATGAGGTATAGCTGCTGTCTTGTCCTCTTTACAACTACGTCGATTTATTGGGATCAGGTTAGATCCTCACAGATCTTGACATGAGTGAACTTGAAACTGCTCACTTTCTCCACTTAAGAGGACTGGTATGTGTTCCGTCGTCTTATTCTTCTGGAAGTCTACAATCAGCTCTTTCGTCGTGCTGACGATGAGTGCCTGTTTGTTGTGTGACACCACTCCACTAGTAAGCACATCTCACTCCTGCAGGCACTTTTGAAATCACCTGAGATTCTTTCTACAATGGTTCTATCATCAGCAAATGGTTTCCCAGCTGTGTCTAGCCACACAGACATGGGTATATAGAGCGTAGAGCAGTGGGCTAAGCACACACCGCTGAGGTGCACCAGTGTTGATCGTCAGCGAGGAGGAGATGTTATAACCAATATACACAGATTGTGCTTTTCCGTTAGGAAATCGAGGATCCAAGTGCAGAGGGAGGTGCAGAGACCCAGCTCCTGCAACTTCTCAATCAGAATTATGGGAATGATGTTATTAAACTGGGAGCAATATTTGATGAACTGCGTCCTGACATAGATGTTTGTATTGTCCAGGTGGTCCAAAGCCGTGTGAAGAGCCATTGACATTGCATCTGTTGTTGACCTATTGTGGCAATAGGCAAATTGCAATGCGTCCAGATCCTTGCTGAGACAGGAGTTCAATTTTTTTTATGAGCAACCTTTCAAAACATGTCATTACTGTAGATGTTAGTGCTATCGAGCAATAATCATTAAGGCTGCTGATATTATTCTTCATATAGTCATCCATGGATTTCGTGAGACCATGGATTTGCGCCTTGGAAGTTTTCCAGGGCGGAGGCCTGGGCAGGGTTGTATCGGAGACCGGCAGTTGCCTTAGCTGAACGCCTTCCCCTTTCCACGTCACCGATGTTGTCCAAGGGAAGGGCACGAGGACGCAAGCAGCCTGGCACCGATGTCTCGCAGAGCAATGTGTTTTTAAGTGCCTTGCTCAAGGACACAACTGAGCAAGTGATTCAGCTGAGGCTCGAACCAGTGACCTTCAGATCACTAGACCGATGCCTTATCCACTAGGCCACGTGCCAACGCATATTATTATTATTCTTCATGATAGTCTTCATGGTGTTACGTACCCGTGACACGTGACAGTGGTGTACTTGTCACGTGACAGGTGTTGAAGCTGTACTGGACTTGAGGTAATGGTCTTGTCATGGTGGAGTGACGTCATTTTCCCGCCAGTAGAGGTCATGTGACAGGTTTTTTTTACAGGGTATAAAAGGAGGACCCCTCCCTGTGAGGAGGGGCAGTTCGTGGCTGGATTTTCCATGTTGACTTCATGCCACTGCGTGATTTAATGTTATGACGCAGTTTAGTTGAAAGATTGAGTTTTATTTAATGATAGATAGATAGATAGATAGATAGATAGATAGATAGATAGATAGATAGATAGATAGATAGATAGATAGATAGATACTTTATTCATCCCCATGGGGAAATTCAACTTTTTTCCAATGTCCCATACACTTGCTGTAGCAAAACTAATTACATACAATACTTAACTCAGTAAAAAAATATATGATATGCATCTAAATCACCGTCTCAAAAAGCTTTAATAGCTTTTAAAAAGTTCTTAAGTCCTGGAGGTAGAATTGTAAAGCCTAATGGCACTGGGGAGTATTGACCTCTTCATCCTGTCTGAGGAGCATTGCATTGAAAGTAACCTGTCACTGAAACTGCTTCTCTGTCTCTGGATGGTGCTATGTAGAGGATGTTCAGAGTTATCCATAATTGACCGTAGCCTACTCAGCGCCCTTCGCTCAGCTACCGATGTTAAACTCTCCAGTCCTTTGCCCACGACAGAGCCCGCCTTCCTTACCAGCTTATTAAGACGTGAGGCGTCCCTCTTCTTAATGCTTACTCCCCAACACGCCACCACAAAGAAGAGGGCGCTCTCCACAACTGACCTATAGAACATCTTCAGCATCTCACTGCAGACATTGAATGACGCCAACCTTCTTAGGAAGTACATTCGACTCTGTGCCTTCCTGCACAAGGCATCTGTGTTGGCAGTCCAGTCAAGCTTCTCGTCTAACTGTACTCCCAGATACTTGTAGGTCTTAACCTGCTCCACACGTTCTCCATTAATGATCACTGGCTCCATATGAGGCCTAGACCTCCTAAAGTCCACCACCATCTCCTTGGTCTTGGTGATATTGAGACGCAGGCCTAAAGTTTAAAAGGTCATTGCCAGCAGTTTCTTTATAATACTGCCAGTTGAGAATCAGTGGAGAGTGAAGATCGGAGTTCGGGATTTAAAAGATCGAGGAAAGTCGATTTCGACGGTGAAAGAGGTTCGACTTTGTTTGATCCTCATTTGGAAGGAATTCGTTGACTGTGCTTGTGGTAATCCCTGCGAATAGCAGAAAGGATTGAGTACAGTGTTGTAAAGGAAAGGTCAGTGCCTTTAAGCCGTTTCAATTTTTCACCTTCGTAAATTCTTCGTGGGAAAAGTAGTTCGACTGGGAACTGCAACAACACGACGTGAAAGAGAATTTAAATCGTCTCAAAAAGTCTCTCCCTTAAATGGACTGTAAGCATTTTGAACTTTTGCAATACTACTTTGAAGAACTGTTTTTGCAACATCGCTTTAAGAACTGTTTAAGCTTCATTGCTTAAAGAACTGTTTAAGCTGCCGCAAGGCAGCTGATTTACGGTTACGTTAGTGATTTGTTTACTTTTGGGGGTTTGTTTTTCTGTGTTAAATTTTTTTATGTGTTTTATTTGTTATAAAAACCATTGCCTCACATATGTTTATTGTTGCTGAATCCGTAACAATGGGCACTGGTATAACTGTTACCTTTTTGAAACAAGTGGGAACTTCTGTCTGTAACAGTGAGAGTTTGAAAATGTCCTTGAATACTCCCGTGAATTGGTTGGTACAGGTTTTCAGAGCCTTACCATGTACTCCATCGGGAGCCTTCTTCTTGCGAGGGTGCACTCTCTTTAAAGACTCTCTTTCAAGCAGACAACATCCAGGTAAGCTTCTTCTTCTGCTCCTTCTCCAAAGCCTCAAGATCCTTCCTATACTGGATCAACTAGAACTATATACAGTACTGGAGATGAGGCCAAACCGGAATCTTTTAAAACCGCAACATCACCTCTTCAACTTTGAGCTCAATAACTCAGCTAACAAGTGCAAGTATTTGACAGCGTCTTAACCGCAGATTGACCGACGTCGTCACTTTCTAGGAGCTGTAAACTTGGACCCCAAACGTCTCTGCTCAGCAACACCGTTAATGGTCTTCCCCTTAACCCTTTACTACTTGCTTTTGGCTGGCCAAGGTGCAAAACTTCACATTTATCTGTGTTCAGCTCCATCTGCCATTTCACTGTCCTTAACTGTGAATGATCTACATTGTGCTGTATTCTTTGCCAGTCTTCTTCACCATCCACAACTGCACCACTCATGGTATCATTCAAAAACTTATTGAACCACCCATCTACATTCTCATCCCGGTCATTCTAATATTTCACAAACAGCAGAGGCCCCAGCACAGATCCCTGCAGAACGGCACGAATTACAAACCTCCAGCTCGAATAAATCTCTTCAAACACTTTCTTTAATCAAGAGGGACGTTATTAAATGCTTTAGTCAAATCCATGTAGACGACATCATCAGCTCCACCTTCATCTATGACTTTCGTGACTTTGCCAGAAAACTCAATCATGTTGTGATGAGGGGACCTGCCCCACTGGAAGCCACGATGGCTCACTGTAATTAGCCTTTGGCTTCCAAATGGAATTAGGTGCAGACAAAAGTTTCAGAAGTGTTTGTAGACCCGGTCTGACTGCCGAGTAGAAAGTGACCATACTGGTTTACTTACAGACCAAAGGCGAGCGGCATGGTGCATTCGCTGGCCGTAAGATACATGGTACTTCGTATTTACTACATGTACTTAGTGTACATGGGAGACAGGAGCAAAGAGGCGCTATGAGACAGGGGAGTTACCGTGGATAGGGTCAGGGCCATATCCATGACAGATATGTCCTGCAGAGACTGAGTCCAAGTTCGGTCTGGGATGAAGAGCAGCGCGAGCCAGTGTCTGATACCGGGAGCAGCTCTCAGCGATCCCAGGACCAGTGGAATTGTCAAATAGCGGCTGGGTGTGAATATTTTAATGGAAACGTGATAAAACTTACAAATTGCGGTACTGCCATTGCGTTCTGTCCTGGGTCTGGGGAGGATCTCTGAGTGGAACTGGGATTATGCCTTGTTTCTCACTGCACTGGTTTCCTCTCAGTGACCAAAGGCAAGCTGGATCATGTGTTTATTGGCCACAAATTACAGTCTGACAAGTACATTGGTGACAGAAGGAAGGAAGCCTCTTTCCTAACTCTATACACTCAATATGTAGGATCTCATCACAGAGATCGGGTCCAGAGCCCAAGTCTTGGCTGGTTCAAATAGAATGTGACCGCACCGGTTTCCTTCCCGAGACCAAAGGCGAGCTGAATGGTGCGTTCACTGGCTGTAAGATACTGTCATTTCTGTACATGAGTAACCGAAGAAAAGAGACGATGTGACACAGGGGAGTTGCCGTTGTCAGGGTCAGAGTCATATCCATGAAAGTCATGTCCTTCCCAAAGAGAGCTCGAGTTCATGGCCATGCCCTGAATTAAATTGCAAAGACACAAAAATCATTAAGAAATCACCCTGAAAGCACGTACCACGGGGCTTAATGACAACATTTATCTTATGGTTATGAGACTAGCACTATATGGTGAATTATTGGTCCCACAAGTTACCACATAATGATCTTTCAACTTATGATTTACCTTTCTCTTCAGCTGTTATATTTTGCTACATTTTGTTAGAGTTCCATCTTGTACTACAACAACACACTGCATTATTTTTGGACCCAGTATGCCAGTATGCTAATACACTAACATGGGGGGAGTCCTATTTGGATCCGTTATTCTGTAACATTCAGGGGAAGTTGGTGAGCCTTCGGAACAACTGAACAAAACATTGTCTCGAAGTACTTTGTGGGAGTAGATCAGTAAAAAAACAAAGCCCTTAGATTGAATTTCACAAAGACAAAGTTTGTGTAGATATGGCAAAGACCTCAGGAGGAAAAATGGAAGAAACTGCTTGTGATTGAGTCAGTTGAGGGGCAATGGCATCGATTTAAATAGATAATACATGTCGTGAAGGAAATATTCATACCCAAGGTCAGCAAGATGCAAAATAAAACATTAGATCAACTACATGAATGAGCAAAGATTTATAAAAATATTGAAGAAAATACAGCTAAGTAAGGAACACAGAAAAATATAGTAATACATTTTAACCATAGGGCATATGAAAATATGAGAGCTATAGTCAAGTATGAACTTCTTACTGCCAAAGACAGGTTGAGACGGATATTGCTGATAATAGTAAGATTGACCAAGCGGTTTTGTCAATACTTCAGTCATAAAAGAAATGTTAATTGGAAAGTTAAGTGTATTAGGAATAACGGTTATGCAGAGGATACATAAATAAAATAAAATAAAAATTAAATAAACGTTACATAAAATTATGAAGAGGAGGACATAGCGGATGATTAACTCTTAATTCGCTAAAGTGTTCACCTAAAAAGATGTTAAAAATAAAGTTGCTTAAGCTGATTCAGTGATCTTACTAAATGAGGTCCTCTTTCAGATGGAAAGGGTGAAAGTTAATAAATCTCAGTGTCGGACAACATATATCCAAGGGTACTTAGCGAAGCCTACAATTAGAAATACAAACACAAAACAAATACTTTTCAAAACTCTGTGAAGACTGATGAAGTCTGTAATGACTTGAAATGGACAAATATTTTCTTGGTATATAAGAGGGGTGACAGCACTGACACTTTAAAATACTTACCTGTAAGCTGATCGTGTATTGTGGGTAAGATAAGAGGAATATAAATAAACGCCGAGTTGGAAAAGCAGCTGATAAGAACAGGGATGTAGAAAGTGGGAATACAGGGATCCCTGTCTGGATTACTGCCAGTGACTAGTGGTGTTGGGACCATTACCTATTGCTGTATATAAGTGATTTAGATGATGAAATAGTTGGATTTGTTGCCAGGTTTGCTGATGATATGAAGACTGGTGGAGTGGGAGGTAGTGTTGAGAAAATAGGTAAGATGCGGAAGCACTTAGACAGATTAGGAGAAAGGGCAAATAAGTGGCAAATGAAATATAATATTGGAATATGCACTGTCACGCGTTCCAGTGGTGGTGATAAATGTGCAGACAGGGGAGAAAATCCGAAAATCTGAGAGGCAAAGTGACTTTGGTGTCATTGTACGCAACACCTTAAAGGTTAACTTGGAGGCTGAGTTGGAGGTGAGGAAAGGAAATGCAATGTGAGCATTCATTTCTGATGTCCAGAATACCAGAGCAGGGATGTGATACTGAGGCCTCACCTTGTGTATTGTGTACAGTTTTGTGCTCCTCATCTCAGAAGCGATGTGCCGGCATTGGAGAGAGTCCAGAGGAGGTTCACAAGGATGATTCCAGCAATGAAAGGGTTAGCATACGAAGAACATTTGATGACTCTGGGTCTGTACTCACAGGAATTTTGAAGGATGAGGGACGTTCTCTTTGAAACCTTTTGAATGTTGAAAGGCTGAGACAGAGTAGAAGTGTAAAGGATGTTTCCCACGATAGCGGAGTCTAGGACAAGAGGGAATATATTCAGGAAAGATGGGTGTCAATGGAAAACAGAGATATGGAGAAAATTTCATAGTCAGAGGGTGGTGAATGTGTAGAAGTTTTGCCACTTGCAGCTGTGGAAGCCTGGTCGTTGGGTGTATTTAAGGCAGAGATTGATAGTTTTCTGATTGGACATGACATCAAACTGATGGGGAAAAGGCCTGGAAATGGGTTTGAGCAGGGGAAAGAAAGGATCAGTCATTATTGAATGTTGGAGCAGACTCGATGGACCGAACGGCCTAGTTCTGCTCCGATGTCTTATATTTTTATGGCGTTCTGTTAGCAGACAGGCAGCATGGGTTCAGAAAGGGTAAATCATGTTTCACTAATATGTTGCAGGTCTATGAAGTGGGCGGGGGGGGGGAAACAAAATTTATGATCACAATAAAGCGGTGATACCATTTACTTGGGCTTCAGAAGGATTTTGAAAAGGTACCCCAGAAGAGGTTAATATTCAAATTACAGGAGGTAGGGATTCAGGCTACGGGACGTGAATGAGTGCAGAACTGGCTGAGAAGCAGAAAGGGAAGAGTTGTGGTGAGAGGATCATTTTCATAGCTGGAAAATGTTAAAAGTGGCTTCCACAAGAATCCGTTTGGGGGCTGCTGCTGTTTTTATTTACATTGATGATTTGGATAAGCACAGAGTAACAAACTAGCTCAGTATGCAGATGACACAAAATTAGAGAGATCGGCTGATACCATTCAGGCAGGGGAATCAATACAGGTAGATCTAAACAAAACCCTGACGTGGGCAGATAAATGACAGGTGAAATTTAATGCAAATAAATGTAAAATATTACATTTAGGAAGTAGAAGTGTTAGATATAAATATACAATAGTGGTCTTGAGTAAGCAAGTGCATTGTATGAGAAGGATTTGAGTCTCCTGGAAGACATCACTATCAATATCTGGACAACATACTGAAGCAATGAGGAAGGCTGATATAATGTTGGGCTATGTAATACGATCAGAGGAGTCCAGAGCTAGAGACGTCTCCTTAACCTGTTTCATGCACTTGTGAGGCCACGCCTTGAGAACTGTGTACAATTCTGATCACCATATTTTGTAAGGAATGTGAAGTCATTGGAAAGAGATCAGAGAAGGGCGACTCCTCTCACTACAGGACTGCAGGGTGTCAGCTATGCAGTAAGATTGAGAGAATTAAATCTATCTGGCCTAGGTTGACATACAATGAGAGGAGATATGATAGAAATATTCAGAATCATTAAGGGCAGAGTAAGTATGATGCCAACTGCTACTTCAAAATTAATCTATCAACAAGGAAACGTGGAGACTGGTGAAAGTGAGATTTCAGACTGACATCAGAAAGCAATTCTTTATAAAGTGATTTGACAGATGCACAGTGAACGCAACACTCTCACACTGAAGCATAGACTGACAGGTAGAGAATGTACCCCACAATCTCACACTGTATCATGGACTGACAAGTACATAATGAAACCCGCCCTCTCACACGGTATTGGAGACTGACAGGTACAGAATGAACCCTACCATCTCAGAATCATATCAGAATCAGGGTTATATTCACCGGCAGGTGACGTGAAATTTGTTAACTTAGCAGCAGCAGCATTTCAATGCAATGCATGATCGAGAGGAAGAAAACATAATAATGAAGAATATAAAAATAATAATGTTACTAAATAACAAAGTAAATCAATTGCAGTGTAAGTATATTGAATGATGTAAACAAATCAGAAATACCATATATTAAAAAATAGTGAGGTATTGTCCAAAGATTTAATGTCAGTTTAGGAATCGAATGGCAGAGGGGAATACGCTGTCCTTCAATCACCGAATGTGTGACTTCAGCCCTCTGTACCTCCTACCTGATGGGAACAGAGAGTAAAGGGCATGCCCTAGGTTTTGGAGGTCCTTAATAATGGACTTTGCCTTTCTGAGACACCGCTCTCTAAAGATGTCCTGGGTACTTTGTAGGCTAGTACCCAAGATTGAGCTGATATGACTTACAACCTTAGCACTTCTTTCGGTCCTGTGCAGTATCACACTGTATCATAGACTGTACCTGTATCAGGTACAGAGTGAACACCACACTCTCACACTGTACCAGAGACGAGGAGATACAGGAGGAACACCACAATCCTGCAATCTATGTCTCCGTTTCTGGCAGTCTGTCTGCTTGCTTGACCCATTTATTTGTCAGTTTGCCTATCGGAATGTGTGTGTGTGTGTGTGTGTGTGTGTGTGTGTGTGTGTGTGTGTGTGTGCGTGCGTGCGTGCGTGTGTGTGTGTGTGTGTGTGTGTGTGTGTGTGTGTGTGTGTGTGTGTGTGTGTGGTCTGTCTGTCTTACTTCTAACAATATTTCTCACGCTTGCCTTTCACTCGTTCATTTCCAGCTGCTATGCACATATTCCTCTGCCAATTTGTAGTATTTTTTTGTATTATTTAACAGTGTGCCTATTCTTTTGCAGATTGAAATATTTGTTCTCGATTTCTATTGACCTTTGGCAGATTTGAGATCCCCATTAAAGACTGTTACATCAGCAACATGACACACAAAATGCTGGAGGAACTGGGCAGAGTTCCTGATGTTACCCTGGATTGCCAACATCTTCAGATTTTCTCGTGTTTGTGCATTAGCAACGTGCTTATTTTACCGTTCCCATCCTGATCTCTTTCTCTTTGTATCTTTGTTCGAATCTGTGCTTGTGCATTTCGAATTATATAGACTTCATTAGTTACATCCTTCATATACATGAGAAGTAAAATTATTTACGTTATGTCTCTGACCAAATGTGTAATACGCAATTTATAGTGACTTATAATAAATAGTATGTTCAACTGGATAGTCACCGTAACATAGAAATACATTTGTGCAATTGTTTCTGAGTGTGTGTGTGTGTGTGTGTGTGTGTGTGTGTGTGTGTGTGTGTGTGTGTGTGTGTGTGTGTGTGTGTGTGTGAGAGAGAGAGAGAGAGAGAGAGAGAGAGAGAGAGAGAGAGAGAGAGAGAGAGAGAGAGAGAGAGAGAGAGAGAGAGAGAGCAGGAACTGAAGGACAGTTCAAAATGGGAAACTGCAGGGAGAGAGGTAGGAATCGGTCAATGTCGCTGGTCTCCGTTCAGAGATAAATAATTAGCCAACAAAAAGATGAAATCGGTAAGTGTATCTGCTTCGTGACAGAGCTCAATCTTTGAAAGTATATCACTCGGCCTATTTTCACCAGGGTCGCTGCGGAGGTAATGTCGCAGATTTTTGATGTATTTGTATCCAATCGCCCCAATATTTACAATGGAGACAATGGTATTGAATTAAAGTGTTTGTTCAAGTTATTGTTACTAAGGAAGTTAATGAGGTGTATAACCGTATCTCTGGAGACAGATCCTCTGTATAAATCAGGGCCGCTAGGAATGCATCAGCTGTCTGCCGGAGCTTTGTATTCAGGAGCAACAGAAATCATAGATTCTCACTGGAATGGTGTATCCAGTCATCTGGCGGATAGAAGACGTTTACTATCCTTTTATTTCAGCCTTTGGAATTCCCGGTAAGCCGCAGTGTCAGCTGCCGTGGGTGGATGTTGAAGTTTAATCCCAATGATGTGATTGATGCTGCCGCTGGTTTAAACTGTGCCTGTATACCGCATTTCAGGAATGGAGTGGAAACACCGGGACTATAGATGCTGGCATTTCTATCTAAAAGCAAACCGCTGCAGGAATTCAGCGAAACGGCCAGTTTCCGTGGGTCTGAGCGGGTCAGGCAGCGTTCCTCCAGCGGTTTGTGATTAACAATGAGATGTTCGGCTCTCTGCTTCTGGTCCTGTAGTAGCTGCACTGCTTTTGCAAATATTGTGTTTACACAGCCCGCGGAGCTTCTGCCAATTTACCGTCTGCATTTGAATGTGAGCGATCGTCCGCTTAGGAGCAACAATCAAACCATCGACTGTAGTAACACTTTAGCAAATGTGAGGAGATCCGTGTTGTAACACGAAACTGTTGTGGATTTTTAGTAAATGTCTGCGATATGACTGAATATAAAGGAGATGATGGATAACATAATGAAGTCGACGCTGAGTCAATTAACACAACTGACGTGGTGCTTCACAGTTATCAATACAGTGAAATGTGATCTATTATATCTACACCTGACACCGTTACAGACATCTGACTACGGCACCGAGTTTGAATTCCTCTCCCCCGCTTCCCTGTGATGGATTCAGTGGGAGGCGTCCTGTCTGTCTGTGAGGTTGTGTCAGACTGCGCTGTATCTGTTGGAATGAGTCAATGTTCTGTTGTAAAGTCAGTGAGGTGGCAAATGCCGGAATAGGAAACAATCTCGGGGAATGCTGGAAACACTGAGCCCCAAGCAGCTTGTATGGACAGAGACGTGTGTCCGGGGTCTCTCTGAGAACAGTTCTGGGGAGAGATACTTTAACTGTTTTCCACATATTCTGTTTTGTCTGGATATGTGTTTCCAGCATTTCCTGTTTTTGTTCCGTCCCTCGGCTGTCTGTCGCTGACAGGGATCGCCATGGAAGCTGCTGATTGTCTAATGGAAGAATCCCGCCATCTGTGTCCGGATTTCTTCATTTCATCCAGAATTGTTCCATCCAGTATTGACTCTGAGGAGGTAGTTACCCAGTTTTTGCTTTCCGCTGCCACTTCACATTTCGGTCATCATTAAGGAATCCGTATTCAGATCATATTGACTTTATTTCATTGTGTAAACTCCTTCTCTGTCTGCGCCAGCTCTGCGCCCTCTCTCGACCCCCCACATCGCTAAATGTAACAGTAATTCGGAAATATTACAGGGTCCCCTCAAACTGCTGCATTGGCTTCTGCTCAGTATTTTCTCAATTTGCTGTTCCCTGTCTCTCTTCCAGCGAACTTGGTGGCGATTGTGATCCTGTCCCGGGGAAAGTGCGGTCTCTCCAAATGCATCACTCGCTACCTGGTGGGAATGGCAGCGGCCGATCTCCTGGTCGTTATCTCGGATCCGCTGATGAGGTGGACTGCTCAGATTTATTTTCCCCGATCATTCCTCTTCATCACTGCTGTCTGCAGTCTCGGTGAGTGGTTGATGTTTGCGAGCACTGCGGCTTCAGGCTGGCTGACTGTCGCTTTCACCGTCGATCGATTTGTGGCTATTTGCTGTGAGAAGCTGAAAACAAAATATTGCACCGAGAGAACGGCGGCTGTGGTTATCGGGACAGTGAGTGTGTTGTCTTGTTTGGTGAGTGTCCCCTGCGGCTTTATATACGAGCCCATTGTAATAATCGATGGTGTTCCTTGGGGTTGTGTTGCTACACCGAGCTTCACAAACTCACCCTCATGGGCGGCATTTGAGATGTTTCACCTCATTTTGGCCCCTTTTGTCCCTTTCTTTCTGATGCTGCTGCTCAATATTCTGACTGTCAGGCGGATTCTAGCGGCCAGTCGATCCCGCAGGAGGCTCCGGGGTCAAAAGAGTGGAGAGAATAACAAGGACCGGGAGATGGAGAACCGACGGAAATCCATCGTTTTGCTCTTCTGCATAACCGGTTGCTTCATATCGTTGTGGGGAACACAGGTGGTATTTTCCATCTACAGACGGATTTCAAACAGGTTTTTTTATCCTGTCACGGATCCACGCTACACCATAAGACACACATCAGACATGCTGCAGGTTCTCAGTTCCTGCACCAACACGTGTATTTACGTCCTGACTCAGAGCAGATTCCGAGAGGAACTGAAGAATGCGGTGAAATACCCACTGAATCGGATTTTGAAACTCATGAAGCATTAGAAATAAATGTAGTAACGTATTAGAATTCAGCTGCCTTCATGCTCCCTATTCTACCCCCCCCCCCACCCCCCACTTGTGATTCTATGGAAACAATGTGATGAACAGAGTTACAGAACTAACAGGAGAGAATCTGCATTCGCTCGACATACAAAACAACACACAGAGAGTCAGATCCTGGTGAAGGGTCTCGCCACGAAACCTCGACTGTTTACTCTTCTCCTCACACAAAATGCTGGAGGAACTCAGCAGGCCAGGCAGCAGCTATGGAAAAGAATAAACTGTCGACGTTTCGGGCCGAGACCCTTCTTCAGAGTCCTGTCAATTATTTACTCATTTCCCGTTTTGTGCGCTGCCTTAGAATTACAAAACAGCTGTTTACAGCTGATCCCGACGGCATCACTGGCCTCAACATCCCAGAGAAATCCCTTTTGCGCCTCACGTCGCGCCCTGTTATATCGAAGCTTGAGGCGAACCTGTTTCCCCTGCTCCCCGGTTCTAACAAAACCGTCTGATCTTGGAGTACATTTTCCTCTCTATCAAGCACTGCTACTCCCGTCAAAACCCTTCCTTTCCTTCACCAACTTTTATTCTCCTCCTTCTCTACCTGTAGGTTTTCCTTCTCACTGCCATCTTGAAATATCTTCCTGTCAAAGAATTTTCCTGTTTTACAATGAAAGACAAAGTACTGTTACGTTCATTTGTCTCTCTGTGAGGGATAGTGAGATAGGGAGAGTGAGCGCGAGGAAGAGAGCGAATGAGATATTGCGAGGAAAGGGCGCGCGGGAGAGCACGTGAGGGAGAGGGCGCGAGGGAGCTGCTGCCATGGAGATGAGGCTAGACAGAGCGTGATGTAAAGGGCGTGACGGAGAGCGTGACAGAAGGAGACATCGCGAGGGGAGAACGCACGAAAGAGTTGGCGTGAGGAAGAGGGAGCGAAGGAGAGCACGTGAGGGATAGGACACGCGGAAGATGTCGCGAGAGTGAGCGCGAGGGCATGTGGGAGAGGCAGAGAAAATAGAATGAGAGAGAGACAGTGAAGCGTCTAAGACATCTTGAGGGAGACAAGGAAAGACAGTGAGAGAGAGGGAGATAGATCGATAATGTAGCCTCCGTGCCCCCCGTTCACCCCGGCTCGCCTAGGGTGAACCGCCGTCGCCCCGTCAATAGTGCGATACTTGGGTGTAAATTCGGTGCAATGTCCCCCCCCCCCCACAGTACACGCTCGCAATACAAATACCAGAATATACACCAAAAGAGAGTAAATAATTGCAACTTTATAGTTATTTCTTAGTGGTGGGTTAGTAGAAACAGATAACATAAATGCGCCAAATAAATAAGTTTATCAGTTTGTGCACATAATATTTTAATACGTTGGAGCTCACACCTCCGGGTCCATCCACAACGACCTTCCGAGCCTTCGGCCACCGTCCGAACCGCCGACGTCCAGTATCCGCCGCCCTGGAACCGCTGTCCGCTCCTCACTCGTCCGTCCTCCTCGCTCGCCTCCCGAAAAAGATCGCGAACTCCCGCTCAGCTCACACATACAAGATAGCATCACAATTCTCCATTGGTCAGTTTCCCCCTTATCGGTAGTCACATCTCAAACATACCAGCCACAGAAACCCATTACAGCATGAAATAACGTTTCAGAGAAGCCATTTCATTATAACAAGACAGAGAAGCCATTTTGTTAGCCTGAACAGTTAACACCACTGTTACTGTTACCGAGAGTCCTACAATCTCCCCCTACCAAATTTAGACATGCCCTCATGACGCGCAGATAATTTGCCAACCCCTCCTGCAAAGCACAAAGCCCAACCCAAGTGCAGAAAGCAGTGACATAACTCCCCAAAACAGTGGAGATCACACCCCGTTCCCCGGGTGCTACATAGGCCAACCTACCTGGGGGTGCCTACTTCTCTGGGACCTGCGCACCCCCTCTTCTAACTCCTCCACCTCCGACACTACAGAAGACTCATGGAAACCACGAGGCGAACTCTCCCGCGAGCGGTCTCCCAAACCCCTCTGCACCTCGGAACCCTCTCTCTCTTACTCCGGCCCAAATTCCTCCCCGCCAACGCCCTGTGGTGGTACTCTGTACAGCCCATCACCAGCTCCCCTTACCCCATCTAACCCAATGGGGGAAGTGCCAGGAGTCTCATCCTCCACTACGGGGGCGTCAGAGAACGGCAGCATGTACTAACCATCCGAGCAGTAACCCTCACAGGGTCCTGACTGGGGCCGGCCCGACTCCCCCAGTGTGGGCTCTTCCTCGACCTTGCGTCCTGGTAGTAGGTGCATCCGGCATCTCGGGCCCCCGCTCTACTTGTACGTCTCGCCCTACAAGAGAGGGGTTTCTCGTTCGGGATTGAATTTGTCACATACGGGGTAATTCGCTCCGGTTTAAACGAGGGGAGATGGATTCGGATATGACTGAACTCTGGTGTGAGATAGAGGAAGTACCGGTTAATCATGCCTGCGTATTAAGTGGTGTGGATAAGCGTATCTCGGACGGAGTGTTAATTTGATGTTTGAGTACGGTCAGAGCTATCGGTAGGGTCGAAATCGTAGGCAGAAAGATTGGCAAAATGGGGGATTTAGGCTTTGCGTTAGCGCGGATTGGTGCTGACGTCTCTGCGGTGGGACTGCCACCGTCTATCGGTGACCTCAGTGACGCGGGTCCATGGGGCGTGAACATTGTCACACAGAAAAGGTTTGACAGTTCTGATGGGACACCAGAGAAGTTGCCAGCAGCTGGGGGCGGAGATTTTCGAGACCGGGTCCTATCGTTTTTGAAGGATGAAGGAAAAGAGTGGTCGGATTTGGGAAATCTCATTGGTCCCTCTCCGCCACGGAAGGGGGAGGTTTCGGAGTTGGCGTCAGCCATTGACTCCCTGGTGAACAAGTCGGCGGGTCGTCTTTAGAATTTAGAATTTCCTCAGGGCGCACCCCTACCCGGAAGGGGAAGAAGATTATGACTCCTGGGTAGAGCATGTCTCTCGGCTGCTGGGTGAGTGGTAGTGCTCTGAGGAATAGAAGGGGCAGAGGTTGGTTAACAGTTTGTGAGGGGTGGCAGCTGAGGTAGTGAAAGGTGGGAAGGGCAGCAACCCCTTGGCTACCTGGAGTGAGTATCTAGAAGCATTGGAGGAGGCTTTTGGTCTGACGGGGGGGGGGGGGGCACGGTGGAGCTTTTAGGGGGGCTTCGGGGCCTACGTCAAGAGAAAGGCGAAAAGCTTTCTGAGTATCTTTTCCCGGTAGAGCGACGGATAAATTGTCTGAGGCGACGGCGGGTTATTCCGGAGACGGGGGTGAATCAGATCAGGATAGACCAGGTAGCAATGTAGCAAGGGGCGCCGAGGCATGAAGTGATTGCTACGAGTCTCCGGCAGTCCAGTAGATCGCGGCCCCCACCCATCCTTTGTTCAGTTACTCAGAGAGGTGAGGGAGGAGGAGGACGCATTGGAATGGAAAGAGGGCTCCGTCAGTACGGCGCAGTCCTCCGTGGTAGCCCCTTGTAGTGAAGTGACTGGGGCCAGCTCCAATCGGGAGATAGTGAGCAGGTTCCTCCGCATGAGGGGACTGGCAGAGAGGGCCCCTCCCTGAAGGGACGGACTGCACAGAAGCCCGGGGGAGGCCGGGGTCCCGCGAGACGGGGTGTGTGTTATAACTGTGGGGAAGAGGGGCACTTCAGCCGGGGATGTAACCGGATGGGAGCCCCTCGAGCGTAGACTCCACGGGTGTCCAAGCAGTAAGGCGGGGGGGGAGGGGTGGTCGGGAAGCTTAGAGGAGACCCAGTGAGGGAACGGCCTGGAGTCTCTGGGAAAACACAAAGTGCCGCGGGACCCCGGAGAGGAGAGGACCCTGTCAGCGAAGGATTGGTGGGACCACGATCCAGCTTGTCAATCCGGATAGAGGGAATAGATGCAAAAGCCATACTCGACACGGGGTCACAGGTCACGCTGTTGTACCGGTCATTCTATGATCAGCATTTGTCGCATTTACCCTTGACGCCCTTCAGTGCCCTGGAAATCTGGGGTAACAGTGCTGGTGATTATCCATACGATGGGTATTTGTCCGTGAGGCTGGAGTTTCTAGAGGCCGAGGAGGGAGTGTCTGAGCGCTGGTTTGCCCGGACCCAGTTGCGACGAGATGTGTATTAATTTTGGTGGGGACCAAAACCCCTCTTGTACGGAGACTCTAGGAGAAGGCGGGTGAGGACTTTTTGGAGACTCTGACAGTGCATCCAGTGTTTCAAGCTGCCTTTAAGGAGGTGTGTGTGGTGGCATGAAGCGGGACACGGCATTGGAAGGAGGAACTGTGCCCAGTTGAAGCCCAGGGTGGTACGACCCGGTGATGTAGAGAGAGTGATGGGGATCAACTGTTCAGACTCTGGGAAGGAGTTCACTTCGTCATCTCAACTGAGGGTACATCGGCGAGTTCACACTGGGGAGAAACCGTTCTGCTGCTCAGAATGTGGGAAGGGATTCACTCGGTCATCTCAACTACAGGAACATCAGCAAACTCACACTGGGGAGAAACCGTTCAGCTGCTCAGAATGTGGGAAGGGATTCACTCGGTCATCTCAACTACAGGAACATCAGCAAACTCACACTGGGGAGAAACCGTTCAGCTGCTCAGAATGTGGGAAGGGATTCACTCGGTCATCTCAACTACAGGAACATCAGCAAACTCACACTGGGGAGAAACCGTTCAGGTGCTCAGAATGTGGGAAGGGATTCACTCGGTCACCTGACCTGAAGGTACATCAGTGAGTTCACACTGGGGTGAGTCCGTTCACCTGCTCTGATTGTGGGAAAGTATTCACGCACTCATCCAAACTACAGAGACACTTGCTGGTTCACACTGGGGAGAGGCCATTCACCTGCTCTGAATGTGGGAAGGGATTCACTCAGTCATCCAAACTACAGACACACTGGCTGGTTCACACCGGGGAGAAACCATTTGCCTGCTCCGTATGTGAGAAAGGATTCGCACGTTCATCTCAACTGAAGGAACATCAGTGAATTCACACTGGGGAGAAACCGTTTACTTGCTCAGACTGTGGAAAGGAGTTCGCTCGTGCAGCTCAGCTGAGCGTACATCAACGATTTCACACTGGGGAGAAACCGTTCAGCTGCTCTGAATGTGGGAAGAGATTCACTCTGTCATCTGACATGAAAATACATCAGCGACTTCATACTGGGGAGAGGCCGTTCACCTGCTCTGTGTGTGGGAAGGGATTCACTCACTCATCCACCCTGCAGAGACACCAGCTGGTTCGCACTGGGGAGAGGCCGTTCACCTGCTCTGAATGTGGGAAGGGATTCACTCAGTCATCCAACCTTTTGTCACATCAGCGAATCCACACTGGGGAGAGGCCGTTCACCTGCCTTAAATGTGGGAAGGGATTCACTCGGTCATCCAAGCTGCAGAGACACCAGTTAGTTCATACTGGGGAGAAACCATTCACTTTCTCAGATTGTGGGAAGGGATTCACTTAGTCATCTGACTTGAAGCTGCATCAGCGAGTTCACACTGGGGACAGACCGTCAGACTATAAGATATAAGACCAGAATAAGGCTGTTGACCCCATCGAGTCTGTTCTGTCATTTTATCGTGGCTGATCCAAATTTCCTCTCTGCACCAATCACCTGTCTTGTCCCTGTATCCCTTCATGCCAGGATCGATCAAGATTCTATCCAGCTCTGCACTAAATGTACATAAAGAATTGGCCTCCACAGCTGCCTGTGGCACGGAATTCCGCAGATTCACCACTCTCTGTCCGTTCTCTGTCATCTCCGTTCTGAAAGGACACCCCTCTATTCTGATGCTCTGTTCCCTGGTCGTAGACTCTTCCACCACAGGAAGCATCCTTTCCACACCCACTCTATCAAGCCCTTCCACAGTTTGATAAGTTTCAATGAGATCAGCCCTAATTCCTCTGCTGATACAGGCTCAGGCCCATTAAACACTCTTCATATGACAATCCATTCAATCCTGGAATCTGTTTTTGTGAACATACTTTGAACCTTCTCCAGCTTCAGCACATCCTTTCCAAGATAAGCGGCCCAGACCTGTACTCCAAGTGAGGCCTCACCAGTGATGACCAACTTTACAAATTACATCCTTGCTTATATATTGTAGATCTCTGGAAATGAATGCTAACGTTGCATTTGCCTTCCACACCACAGACTCAACCTGCAAATTAGCTGTTAGGGAATCCTGAACATGGACTCCCCGTGTCCCTTTGCACCTCAGTTGTTTGGAATTTTCTGTCCATTTCGAAGAAGTTAACACTTTCATTTCTTCTACCAAAATGCATGAACATACACTTCCTGGCACTGTATTCCATCTGCTGTTTTTTTTCCCATTCTCTAAATCTATCTCAGTCCTTCTGTACCCTCTCTACCGAAAACTACCTGCCCCTCCTCATGTCTTCATATCGTCTGCAAACCTTGTAACAAAGCCAGCAATTCTGTCTTCCAAACTATTGGAATATAACACAAATCACCAGTCCGAACACAGAGCCATGAGAAACACCACTAGTAACTGGCAGCCAACCAGAGATGGCTCCCTTTATCCCCAGTCTTTGCCTCCTACCATTCAGCTTCTCATGGTCCGGTCCGTGACGTCTGCGTTCCAGTTCACGGTCCGGTCCATGGACTCTGGACTCTTGTTCCCAGTTCTTAGTTCCTCATCTAGGTCTCACCTTCCTACTCTGTTCCTAGCCCATGCCCTGTCTCCTAGTCTTGTCCAGGGTCTGTGGCTTGTCCAGTGTCGTTTCTTCCCCACTTTCTTGATACACCTAGTCCTCTCCCTAGTACTTGTCTTGCATCTGGGTCCGTTCCCAACGCCCACATTATGGCACAGCCACTGTTTAATCCATGCTAGAGTCTCCACTGTAATACCGTGGGTTTATTCAGCAGCCTAGTGTGTTGCACCTTGTCAAAGGCCTTCTGAAAATCCAAGTATACAACATCTATTTCTTCATTCGGGTTGCTTTTCCAGCAGGAGTTTCACTTGAGGAAACCAATTCTCCTTTGTCGATCCTGCTTGTTGCTTCTTCCAAGAATGCCAACAGATTTGTCCGGCAAGATTTCCCCTTGAGGAAACTTTGCTGACGTTAGAGCAATAGAAGGCTCGAAGACAAATAGAGGGCTATGGGTAACCCTAGGTAATTTCTGAGGTAAGGGCATGTTCGGCACAGCCTGTATTGTGCTGTAGGTTTTCTATGTTTCTGTGGCATATGGTCTTCAGTCGAAGATTAAAGGCAGAGCCTTGCAGCAGTTTCTTTCCGTTGGACCTTTGAGCAGCGGCCAGTCAGCATTTGGGTTTGCTCAGCAAGAACTGAAAGTTGTGCAGGAGCGAGTGGAGCGGTCAGTGTCAGAGTGAATGGAGTCCGAGTGGAGCGGTCAGTGTCAGAGTGAATGGAGTCCGAGTGGAGCGGTCAGTGTCAGAGTGAATGGAGTCCGAGTGGAGATTCTGAGGCTTTAGCTGTCAGTGATGGGAGCCTTCAGTAAGAGAAGGTGTAATTAAGCTGAAGGTAGAGATTTTTTGCCCCCTTCTTTTCAGTTGCTCAGTGAGAACAGTAGAGATTACAGACGGGGTAGTGGAAAGCTCCTCTTGTAGGATGCGGGAAACCAGGGACACCTCCAGTGCCCCCGATCAGTACACCTTCGAGAAGTGGATCCGGCTGCAGCTTCTAACAACCTGCATTAAGAGGCTGGAACCAGATGAGCACCAGATCATTCTAGAGGCTTCAGGGGTGATAGATGGGATGTTTAGAGAGGTGGTTACACCCAGAGTGCAGGACACAGGCAACTGGGTGACAGCCAGGGAAAGGAAAGGGGTGAAACAGCCATACAGAGTACCCCTGTGGTCATCCCCTCAACAACTGGGGTATCGTTCTGGATACTGTTGCGGGGTGTGGCGGTGATCCAGCCAGGGAAAGGAAAGGGGTTAAACAGACATACAGAGTACCCCTGTGGTCATCCCCTCAACAACTGGGGTATCGTTCTGGATACTGTTGCGGGGTGTGGCGGTGATCCAGCCAGGGAAAGGAAAGGGGTTAAACAGACATACAGAGTACCCCTGTGGTCATCCCCTCAACAACTGGGGTATCGTTCTGGATACTGTTGCGGGGTGTGGGGGTGATCCAGCCAGGGAAGGGAAAGGGGTGAAACAGCCATACAGAGTACCCCTGTGGTCATCCCCTCAACAACTGGGGTATCGTTCTGGATACGGTTGCGGGGTGTGGGGGTGATCCAGCCAGGGAAAGTCACAGCCACTGGGTCTCTGTCTCTGTGACTCAGAAGGGAAGAGGGGAGAAGAGTCGAGCTGTGTGATAGGTGATGCATCCATTAAGGAAACGGACTGGATTCTGTGGGGGAGAACGAGATTTCAGGATGGTCCTGTGTGCCGTGGGTCCGGGACATCTCTGGTCGAGTGTTCAGCATTCTTAAGGAAAGGGAATAGTGAACGTCGTGGTTCACGTGGGTACCAATGATATGGACAGGTGGAGTATTGAGGTTCAACAAAAGGGGTTCAGGGAGTGTGGTGCTAAGTTCAAGGGTTGTAATCTTGGGATTGCCACTGTGCCACGTGCCAGAAACAGGAAGGCTCAGGAATCGGTGCAGGAGGGAAGGTATAAGATTTTCAGATTATTTGAGCCAGCGAGGATTGCGGTGTTGCGTTGGGGGAGAGGGTGGCATCATTGATGGAGGGTGGAGCAGGCAGGTCTCTGTCTCTCACAAACATATGCAGTGTGGGTATGGAGCGTAAGGAAGAGCGGGTTGAGTGGGAGAAGAGTGAGAAGGGGAATGAGGAGGATGAAGTTAGGGCTCCTTCTCAAAGACCCAGACTCACCCACCCCTCCTCCTCTGGAATTGGTCCCATTCCCTACCCCAGGCTGGGGGTGAGCATTGAGTTGCCTTGTCAACCAGAAAATGAATGGTTCAACAACATCTGGTTTACACACTTTGATAATAGATTTACGTTGAACTTGATTATTGAAATGTACTGTTTGTAAAACATGTACTGATGAGAAATGGTCTCAGTGAAGGTCCGAGAGTGGAAAATGAATCGGTGTTCAGTCCCATTGCTCCGTGCCGGACAAGAACCCCTATTGGAGTCTGTCCCATCTGTCTGTGCTTGAGATATCTCCCTCTAATGTTTCCTCTTTCTGTACCTGTCCCAGTGTCTTTTATTTCCCTTTCTCCTGTCTTCTCCCCATAACCTTTGATATCCTTAATAATCAAGCACTGATTAACTTATGTTTTAAATAAAACCTGTGAAGAGCAAACCAAGCTGAAATGGGGTCGAGAGTTGACCACCCTGTGAACTATGCTGCTAATGAGAGAGAGAGAGCGAAAAGAGGGGGGGGGGTGGATGCGCCCGGCACAGATGAGAGGTAGAGAGACATGATTTAATATTATGGCTCCTTGGCTGATTGTTTACCTTTGCTCCAAGGACACTTTTGCCTGCTTGTAAGATTCTTGCACAGTCAGCAAGTCGGAGCCGGTTTGATGGACAGCCGGTGTCCAGCAAGTGATGATAAAAAGCAGCTCTGCTGAGACACAGGCAGAGACACCACGGGACACTGAAAGAGCGTTGTGCACCCATGTGAAGGTGGGGGTTTGGAGGATCGATCAGGGGCTCACAGTGTGTGAAAGGTGCGACCGGTGGGGGCTTGTTTGTGTGTCCACCCTTGCCTGGGTGACAGGCCCACCACTGAAGAACGGTCGTACATGGTCATAGTCGATGAGCACAACAGGCAGGAAGCCAACGGACAGTTCGATGGTAACGTCTCTCCCTCTCTCTCTCTCTCCCTCCCTCTCTCTCTCTCTCCCTCCATCCCTCCCTCTACCTAAACTGAACTGAACTCTTCACCATCGTAAGACTATCCATTTACCCCTAGACTTTGAAAGAGCTTGGTTTTGATTCCTATTTCCACTCTTCTGTACATATCGTTGCTAACCTGTTTCACATATTTGCATTTTTATAGGACTGTATTGCTTAGTTTACTAATAAACACTATTAGCTACAGTAATACCAGACTCCAAATTGTGTTTCATTTCTGCTGGTTCGGTAACCCGGTCACGGGTTACGTGACAAACCGATGGCTTGGCCTCCGAGCCGGCCATGACATTGAATTTCACAGGATCACTACCTGCAAATCATTGTGGGCAGGTGTTTTCAGGGAAATGCACGGCAGAAATGTCGCAAATGTTCAGGGAACACTGGCATGGCGTTCTGCACAGGTATGTTTCATTGAGGCAGGGAGCACACGGTGGGGTAGAAGAACCATAGTGTACAAAGGATGTAGAAAATCTAGTTAAGAAGAACAGAAAAGCTTATGGAAGCTCCAATAAACTGAGTACAGATGGATTTCTAGAGAATTACAAGGTTCCATGGAAGGAGTGTAAGTGTGAATTAGGAGAGTCAGAAGGGGCCATGAGAAGCCCTTGGTGAGCAGGATTAAAGAAAACACCAAGGCATTCTCCAAGTATGTGAAGAGCAAGAGGATGAGCAATGTGATCGTAGGACCAATAGAGTGCAATACCTGAGTTAGATCAGGTAGCGTTGGTACTTAATGAATAGTTTGCTTCAGTATTCACCAGGGAAGGGGACCTTCACAATTGTGGGGATGACTTACAGCGGATTGAAATGCTTGAGCATATAGACATTGAGAAGGAGGACGTGCTGGAGCACTGGAAAGATATTAAGTTAGACAAGTCGCTGGGGCCAGGTGAGATCTACCCCAGGCTACTGTGGGAAGAGAGGGAGAAAATTGCAGAGCCTCTGGCGATGATCTTTGCATTATCAACCAGGACGGGAGAAGTACCAGAGGACTGCAAGTTAGTAAATTCTGTCTTCAAATTTGACCAACCAAATATCGATGGTGTAACTCTTGGCAGTGTCGAGGATCTGTGTCCGATAGGAGCTCAAAGCTGCTCCGCAGGTTGACCGTGTTGTTAGAAAGGCGTATGGTGTGTTGGACTTCATCAACTGTGGGATTGAATTCAAGATCCATGAGGCAATGTTACAGGGATATAAAACCTTAGTTCCACACCACTTGGAGCACTCTGTTCATTTCTGGACACCTCACTACAGGAAGGATGTGGATACTATAGAGAGAGTGCAGAGCAGCGTTACAAAGATCTTGCCTGCATTGGAGAGCATGCCTTATGAGAATAGATTGAGTGAACTTGGCCTTTCCTTCTTGGAGTGACGGAGGACGAGAGGTGACCTGACAGAGGTGTATAAGATGACGAGGGGTTTGATAGTGTGGATAGCCAGAGGCTTTTTCCCCAGTGTTGAAATGGCTAACAAGAGGGGGCATCGTTTTAAGGTGCTTGGAAATAGGTACAAGGGGAGATGTCAGAGGTACGTTTTACACACAGAAGGGAGCATGGGACGCATTTCCAGTGAAGGTGGTAGAGGCGGATACAACAGGGTCTGTTAAGAGACTCTTATATAGGTACCGTACACGGAGCTTAAAAATAGAGGGCTATACGGCAGGGAAATTCTGAATTAGGATCCATGGTCGACACAACATTGTGGGCAGAAGCGCCTGTAATGTGCTGTGGATTACTATGTTCTATGGTCACTCTCCGCTGCTATCAGATTTTTCTTCTCCAGCCCTTGACCTTTCCCACCCGCCTGGCTTCAACTATCACATTCTAGTTAATCCCTTTCCCCTCTGATTATACTGCACACCTTTTGATTCTGGCGTTTCCCCCGTCTTTCTCAGTGCTGAAGAAGGGACTCGTCCCGAACCGCCGGCAGTTTATTCTTTTGCACAGATGCTGCCTGAGCTGCTGAGTTCCTTCAGCGTTTTGAGTGAGTGGCTTTGGATTTCCAACATTCACAGACTCTCCCGTGTTCGCTCCAGGATTCGCCGTGACCAGGAGATCACATAGGCAAGCGTAAGGGTCGAAACCTTCCCGAAAATCACGCCTGCGCTCGGTAAACGAAAGGCTGATTGACCTGGCAGCATGTCGGAGCGGCGCTACGGGCGGAGATTTCCCGCGACTGAGGGACAATTACTGTGAGATGCCGACACACCATGGATCCGCATCCCGGGACAGTCCGGCTCCTTCCCCTCTCTCTCGGCCCCACGATCCGGATGAATGAATTCACTTTATTTCTTACATCCTTCTCATACATGAGGAGTAAAATTCTTTTTGTTAAAGTAATAATAATAAATGAAATAAAAATAATAGTAATGAATAAATAAACCAATCACAATATGCTTATATTGAATAGATTTTAAAAACGTGCAAAAACAGAAATACATTATATCAAAAAAGGGAGGTAGTGTCCAAGGGTACAATGTCCATTCAGGAATCGGATGGCAGAGGGGAAGAAGCTGTTCCTGAATTGCCTAGTGTGTGTCTTCAGGCTCCTGTACCTCCTACCTGATAGTAACAGTAAGAAAAGGACATGCCCTGGGTGCTGGATGTACCCAGAAGTAGCCAGAATAAAAAATGGGGAGGGGAAAGAGGCTAGCTGGAAGGTGGCAGGTGGGTGGGAAAGGTCAAGGGTTGGAGAAGAAATAATCTGGTCGGAGAGGAGAGTGCACCAGAGGGGAGAGAGGAGGAGGAGGGGACCCGGTGTATGTAATAGGCAGTTGAGAATTAAGAGTGTGGAATAGAGGAAGACGGGGGTGGGGGTGGGTTTGGTCTATCAGAAGGCGAGATCAATATTCACGCATCAGGTTGGAGTACTCAGACCGAATATAAGATGTTGCACCTCCACCCTGATGGGGGATTTCATCCCGGCACAAGAGGAGGCCATTGATCGACATGTCAGAACAGGGATGGGAATCAGTATTGAAATGATTGGCACTGGGAGGTTCTGCTTGGGACGGATGGTGTGAAGCTGCTCCACGAATTGTTCCCCTAATTGATGAGCTGATGCTCAGGAGGGAGGAGCAACACCTTATATTCCTGGTTCCCTCCAACCTGATGAGCTGAACCATAGTGCACCAGTCTTGTCTGTTTGAATCCAGAGCCCCGAGGGAAGCTGTCTCTCCATCTGAATGATGGTCTTTTTGACCTCCTGAAGACCTGTTTTTGAGTAACAGTAATGATCCGCTGCTCTCCTATGCCCACTTCCCCAGCTGGTCTCCATCCCACTGTAACCTCAGACAACCCTCACTTCCCCAGCTGGTCTCCATCCCACTGTAACCTCAGACAACCCTCACTTCCCCAGCTGGTCTTCACCCCACTGTAACCTCAGACAACCCTCACTTCCCCCACACACCAGTTCTGGTGCCATCCACAATCTCACTAATTGTTCGATCTGCATTCCCCTCCAAATCATTCACACACGTGACCAGCACCAGTTCACTGCAAGGTGACAGAAAGAAGTGAGAGTAGAGCTCAGCTCAAACAAAGAAGACAAGCGAAACAAAGAGCAGGAGAGTGGTGGTGGAGGGGAACTCGTTGGGTCTGGTGTCCAGAAGGAAACGGAGAGCTCTGTGACTTTCCTGGTGGGAGGGGGAGGTGTACATGAACGGGGAATCCACAGTGACAGTAAGATGATCGTGGCCAGGGGACATGAAATCGTTGAAAAAATTTCTCCTGTGTTGCTTGGATTTCCAGCATCTGCAGATTTTCGCCTGTTTGTGACCGGGAAATTCCATCTGTTGTGGACAGAGCAAAGGTACTTGACAAAGTGGACTCCCGATCTACATTGGGCCTCACTGACGTAGCGGAGGCTGAACCAGCAGCATCAGGTAGAGTAGATCAACCTGACAGACTCACAGGTGAAGTGTTACCTCACCTGGTAGGACGAATGGAGCTGAGAGGGAAAGAAAATGGGAGCGTGTAGAACTTCCCTCGCTTGCAAGGATATGTTCCAGGAGGGAGATTAGTGGGAAGAGACGAACGGAATCCTTGTGGAAAGCAGAAAGTGGAGGGGGAAAGTAAAGATGGGAAGGTAGGAAGAGGTTTAGTGAAGATCACCATGCAAATCGATAGGTTTACTAAATCAGCCAGTGTGAATGTGTTTTGTGAGCCCTGCCACCTGCCACGGTCGGTGTCTTTCTCGGGTCAGCTGTCACCTGAATGCGCCAGGGTGGACGGTGGAGGGTTTTCCAGAGATGGCGAGTGGCGGAGGGGTGAGGCGGGTTTACAGAATGGTGATGGGTGTAGGGTCAGAAGGGTTTTCACAGATGGTGAGGGCTGCAAGGATCGGAGGTGTTAACAGAAATGGGGAGTGGTGTCTGGGTTGGAAGGGTTTTCACAGGGGGTGTTAACAGAAATGGGGAGTGGTGTAGGGGTTGTAAGGGTTTTCACAGGGGATGTCTTAATAAGCTGGTAAGGAAGGCGGGCTCTGTCGTGGGCAAAGTACTGGAGAGTTTAACATCGGTAGCTGAGCGAAGGGCGCTTAGTAGGCTACGGTCAATTATGGAAAACTCTGAACATCCTCTACATAGCACCATCCAGAGACAGAGAAGCAGTTTCAGCGACAGGTTACTATCGATGCAATGCTCCTCAGACAGGATGAAGAAGTCAATACTCCCCAGTGCCATTAGGCTTTACAATTCAACCGCCAGGACTTAAGAACTTTTTAAAAGCTATCATTAATGCTTTTTGAGATAGTGATTTAGATGCATATCATATTTTTTTACTGAGTTAAGCATTGTATGTAATTAGTTTTGCTACAACAAGTGTATGGGACATTGGAAAAAAGTTGAATTTCCCCATGGGGATGAATAAAGTATCTATCTATCTATCTATCTATCTATCTATCTATCTATCTATCTATCTATCTATCTATCTATCTATCTATCTATCTATCTATCTATCTATCTATCTATCTATCTATCTGTCTATCTATCTTAACAGAAATGGGGAGTGGTGTAGGGGTTGGAAGGGTTTTCACAGGGGTGTTAACAGAAATGGGGAGTGGTGTAGGAGTTGGAAGGGTTTTCACAGTGGGTGTTAACAGAAATGGGGAGTGGTGTAGGGGTTGGAAGGGTTTTCACAGAGGGTGTTAACGGAAATGGGGAGTGGTGTAGGGGTTGGATGGGTTTTCACAGAGGGTGTTAACAGAAATGGGGAATGGTGTGAGGGTTGGAAGGGTTTCACAGGGGGCGAGGGGTTCAGGTATGCTTCTCCACCACTGCGGAAATGTACTTCACTTGTCGCACCAAAATGGCCTGTAACCAGCTGGAACCTGTGTTGTATCAGAGAGCTTTGCTAATAATGTTCGTGCAACATGGTACCTGAGCACTAGAGTGCAGACCCGCAGCTGTGATTCAGCAGACAACGGAGTGCACCCTGTCCGTGAACTTGTGTCCATCGGGGTGACCGCACTGTCTGTGTTTTGTTTTCGGACAAAGCTAGTACCAGCTCTTGTTCATTGCTCATCGTCCCTTCTGCCAGTAAATATAAAAGCGCTTATGATCGATCCACTCGGTGTTAGTTGTTGTTGGTCTGGAAGACGTAGTGAAAAGCTGCTGAACACCATCTCCTACCTGGACACTCACTCTTACCTGCACCCGCAGCTTCCTCCGCATCGCTTCGCCATCTCACCACTACACCGCTCGTCGTAGGAACTGAAATACTCATTCCGTCCATTGAGTCTTCTCCACCACTCGAATTTCCCTCTAAACTCCATACAGCTGCTTTCTCCACGTCAGCTTCGACACCGTTATTAATCAACAACCCACCATGTACTACTCAAAGCCCGTTACGCCGCTGGTGTTCAGGGCAGCAACGAAGAGGTTCACCGGGATGTTGTCTGAGCTACTGAGTAAGGAGAGTTCGGACAAACCTGGGCTGTTTTCTCTGGAGTGGAGGAGGCTCAGTGTGACCGGAAAGAGCTTGATCAGATTACAAGAGGGATAGAGAGAATAGACAGATGCCATTTTTAACCTTCTGCGTCAAAATGTCTAATCGCAGACAGCATGCATTTGGAGAGATGAGGGAGCTGTGGAATTCATTGCCACGGACGGCTCAGAGGCCAAGTCATCGGGTTTATTTAAAACAGAGGCTGATCAGTGCTTGATCAGTAAAGGTTTCAAAGGTCATGGGGAGAAGGCAGGGAATGGGGTTGAGAAGGAAAATAACAGACACTGGGACAGGTACAGAAAGAGGAAACATTAGAGGGAGATATCTCAAGCACAGACAGATGGGACAGACTCCGATAGGGGTTCTTGTCCGGCACGGAGCAGTGGGGCTGAACACCGGTTCATTTTCCACTCTCGGACCTTCACTGAGACTATTTCTCATCAGTACACGTTTTACCAACAGTACGTTTCAATGTTGAAGTTTAAAGTAAACTTATTATTAAAGTGTTTTAACCAGATGTTATCGAACAATTCCTTTTCTTGTTGGCAAGGCAACTTAGCGCTCATCCCCAGCCTGAGGGAGGGAATGGGACCAATTCCAGAGTGGGTGGGTTGGGTGAGTCTGAGACTTTGTGAAGGAGCCCTAACTCCGTCCTCCTCATTCTGCTTTTCCCTTCTCACTCCCCTCCCTCCCACTCCACTGGTGTGTGTGTGTGTGTGTGTGTGTGTGTGTGTGTGTGTGTGTGTGTGTGTGTGTGTGTGTGTGTTTGTGTGTGTGTGTGTGTGTGTGTGTGACAGAGAGAGAGAGAGACTTGTGTGCCCAGTCACACTCCATCAACGATGAGCTCTCCCCCCCAACACACTCACACTCCTCCGTACACAACAATCCTCACCAGCTCGAATGATCCAAAAATCTTATACCCTCACTCCTGCACCAACTCTTTAGCCACCTGTTAAACTGTATAATCTTCTGATCCCTGCCACATCACACAGATGGCAGTCCTGAGATCACAGGCCTGGAGGAGCTGCCCTTTCAATTAGCACCTCACTCCCTGAACTCCCTTTACAGAACCTCGTCACTCTGCCAGCCCATATCATTGTTACCCACATGGACCACGACCTTCACTGTCCACCCTCCTGAGGAATGCTGAGCACTCGACCTGAGATGACCCAGATGCCAGCATGCAGGAGGGAACACACCATCCTGGAATTTCATTCTCACCAACAGAACATCCTGTCAGTTCCCTGAGCTAACAAGCCACGTATCACCACAGCTCACCTCGTCTCCTCCCTATTCATCTTTTAACATTGGAAAATTAATTAATATAATTTATATTTCTTCATCTCAGATACCAGAATGTGTCATTTCTTAGATGCTGAAAAAGCGTTCCATAGAGTTGAATGGCCATACTTACTTAATACGTAGCAGAATTTTAATTTTAACTTGAAATTTATATCATTGATTAAATTATTATAAACCTTTGGCTTTGGTTCTTACCAATAATCAAAGATCTTTTTTTCAGTTGTCCCGTACTACGAGGCAAGGCTGCCCTTTAAGTCCTCTATTATTTGACATTGCTTTGGAACCTTTAGCCGTTGCCATTCGTGAATCACCTAATATTTTTGGTATTACCCGTAGGAAAGGGACTTATAAGTTATCATTATATGCTGATGATTTGTTACTATACATATCTGACCCTGAGAGATCTATTCCTGCTATTTCATCCTTGCTTGCTCAGTTTAGTAACTTTTCCAGCTACAAACTGAATTTTAATAAGAGTGAATTATTTCCATTAAATATGCAAGTTTCAATCTATAAACACTTACCATTTAAAGTTGTCACAGATCATTTTATTTATTTGGGTATTAAAATTACCAAGAAACATAAGGGTTTATTTAAAGTTAATTTTCTAACTTTAATTGATCAAATCAAGCAACTTACTACTAGGTGGTCCCCATCATCTTTGTCATTGGTTGGTCGAATTAATGCTATCAAGATGATAGTATTACCCAAATTTTTATATTTATTTCAAGCATTACCAATGTTTATTCCTAAATCTTTTTTTTTATATTATTGATTCCAAAATATCCTCATATGTGTGGCAGAATAAAAATCCTAGATTAAGTAAGAAATATTTACAGAAGCTTAAGAAGGAAGGTGGTTTGGCTTTGCCAAACCCAAGATTTTACTACTGGGCAGTTAACATTAGATAGTTAATATTTTGGACACAAGAATCGGTCATAGTACCTTGCCCACAATGGGTAAATTTGGAGTGTAAATCTGTACAAGACTTCTCATTGTTTTCTATTTTAGGATCTTCACCTCCTTTTGCTGTATCTAAACTGAATAAACAAATAACTAATCCTACAGTTAAACATACATTAAGAATATGGTTTCAATTTCGTAAATTCTGCAGTTTGAATAAGTTTATCTTATCAAGCCCTATTATATCTAACTTTTTTTTCCAGCCCTCTTTTATGGACCAAGCCTTTGTGTTATGGAAAACAAAAGGTATCACTTGTTTTTGTAATCTATCTTTAGATAACAGTTTTATGTCCTTTGAACAGCTATCCAGCCTAAATCTCATTTTTTTAGATACTTGCAAGTTAGAAATTTCTTGAATGTTACAGTCTTTTCCGAAATTATGTCCAATGGACATTACAGAAAAAAATTCTGGCTCTGAATCCTTGCCAGAAAGGTTAAGTAGCTTTCATTTATAATACGATCATGAAAGTACAGCCAGGAGTATCAGAAAAAATTAAGAAGGAATGGGAAAAAGAACTTCACTGTCTTATACCCACAGAACAGTGGGAGAAAATTTTACAATTAGTCAATTCTTCTTCTATTTGTGCTAAACATAGCTAATACAATTTAAGGTTGTTCAGAGGGGTCACATGTCCAAGGTTTTATTCTCATGTTAATCCAACCTGTGATGAGAATGTGAGAATGTGGAGAGGGTAAGGGGTACGTGTGTGGGGGGGGGGGGGGGGAGGTGACGATGGATAACTGTAGCAAAGTATGCGTACAGGACTGGAGACAGTATGTCATTGGGGAAGCGTAGGAGGACAGGGAACATGTAACTAAAATAGTGTACCAAACGGATATGGCAACCACAAAGAAAGGGGAACCTTGCCCCCGCAAGACAATGTGTCTGGCGAAGTATCTGAGCTATATACCTATTTCGAGTGTTTTGCTTGCGTCCATACTTATTCCAAGTATTTCGCTTGTGTCTATACTTATTCCGAGTATTTCGCGTGCTTAGCTATGCGATAGCCAATCAATCGATGAATTTGAGTCGGTTACCATATTTACGAATGTAGTGCCCCGTTTTTGGGTTTAAGTATGACCTCTGTGAACTGACAAATTGGGAGCTCGCTACCTTACGCCCGAAGTGCGTGTGGCTGCGAACTTCTCTCTAATAAAAACCGCTTCAGAGGTAATTTCGTGTCTCTGGTGTTTTTTCCTCAACTGAGCAGGTTAATAATATCAATTGAACAGTGACAGATGTCATTCTGAAGTCGCTTCATTGACCCACATGTTCTGGTCTTGCCCCTGTTTGCAAAATTATTGGAAAGATATTTCTGGTATTATATCAACAGTTCGGAATATCAAATTGCAACTGCATCCTATTACTGCAATTTTCGGTTTACCAATGGTGGATAATAGTCGTTTATCCCCCCTCAGCCCGGCGGATGATTGCATTTGTTACATTAATGGCTAGAAGATCTATCCTATTGAATTGGAACAAAATTAATCCTCCAACTATATTTCAGTGGTTTTCTCAAACTATTTCTTGTTCGAGTTTAGAAAAAATTACAAGTGTTGTCTTTGACCCTTCAGTTAAATATGAAGAAACTGGGAGACCATTTATTCAACATTTTCATATGAGCTAAACTGACTTTTCCTAAACCTTACTTTTATTGTCCTTAATTATTTGGATGGAGGTGCGGAGTTATTGACGCTACTGTGTATAATTGATATAATGCAATGGCCCATGTCGGTTAGTTTTTTTTTCCATGGGGGGGGGGGGTATTTTCTCCATTTCTTGCAACCACTATGAGTTTGGGAGGTTTTTATCATCTATTTGTATTTATACCTTAACCTGTTAATTATGTACTCCCAAGCTCTTTGTATTCATGTTTCATTTATGTTTGTTTAAAATCAATAAAAAGATTTAAAAAGAAAGGACTATTCTGAGGAGAGGGTGGAATAGGCGCAACGGGCCGAGTGGCCAGTCATGCTCCTGTTACTTATTTTCTAAAGCACGAGTTTACCTTTGCGCCTTGTTCTCCCTTGGTTTTCAGCCGTTCGGATTGCACAGGGGAGCGGTGAGAGCTCCGGAGATCCATCGGCAGCCGCTGCGGGGCAGCTCCCGTCTCCCAGCAGGAAGATAGATAGATAGATAGATAGATAGATAGATAGATAGATAGATAGATAGATAGATAGATAGATAGATAGATAGATAGATAGATAGATACTTTATTCATCCCCATGGGGAAATTCAACTTTTTTTCCAATGTCCCATATACTTGTTGTAGCAAAACTAATTACATACAATACTTAACTCAGTAAAAAATATCTGCGAGACAACTCCAGGCACAGGCCCCGATCTTCGGCGGGGAAAGGCCGGGCGCCCTCCGTGTAGCTGAAACATCTCACGGAATCTCCGCCAGTCGCTTCAGCTCTGCCTTCGAAAGGATTCACGACCCGCCGGTGGTGCAGCCGAAACCCGAGGCGCAGATCGCGGTATCCGGGCTCATTCCGTCCCGGTCGGGCGCTCAGCGTCCCTCCCACTGACACCCCTCAGCCAATGAGAGCATCGCTCTCCCAGCGGTGATCACTGATTGGCTGTGAGTGTCTGAGGACGGGCTGCTGCTGGGAGCTGGAGATGTCAACCACAGTTTTTTCTCAGAATCAAAGCAAGTTCCCCGAAACTCAAACTTAAAAGTAAATTTTATTATCAGAGTACAGATAAATCACCACATACAAACCCGAGAAGCATTTTCCTGCGGACATACTTAGAAAAAGTATAGAATAGTAACCATAACAGAAGCAGGCAGTGAAAGATCAGTCAGAGTGCTGAAGGTAACAAACTGTGCAAATGCAAATATGGAGAAACAGGATAAATAACAAGAGCATGAAATAACCGCTGCGGCTGCTCATGGATCTCCGGAGCTCTCACCGCTCCCCTGTGCAATCCGACAGGCTGAAGGCCAAGGGAGAACAAGGTGCAAAGGTAAACTCGTGATTTAGAAAATAAGAATCAGGAGCGCATCAGGTTGGATTTGGCGCTAATAAATGTTGAACAAGGGTTAATTTTAGTGACATTACTGCAACGCAGAAAAGAGAGACTTAGGAGGAGATGGTATGTACGACCATTGAACGGATTGAGGCAGAAGGAGGGTGAACTTTCTGTGCTTGTCCGGCCACTGAGAGACATGGACGAGGAAATGCATTTCAAGTGTTTTCGGATGTCGGGAGCAAGATTTGACGATTTGGTTCATCGTCCCCAACCATTTATTTCGCATCAGTGTCCACACAGTATGCATATAGACCGGAGGAAATGCGGTGCTACCAAGCGGACCAATCACAGTTGTTGTGGTCTGCGTTGCCGCGACGCGCAGTTACGTTATTGGAGAGGTGCCCGTCCGGCTATGGCGTAGGGTACAGCGTAGGATACGGGGCTACGCCGAACCTACGGTGTTCATTTAACGCAGAAGTATAAATCAGCCTTTAGACAGTCCATGGCGCGTATTCTTATCTGTTGCCCGTTTAATGTGTTTTTGATCCCACACTAAACATAGAAATGGCCAGAATTTCCACTGAACACTTCCAGCAAAACCATGTTCATTCCCCGAGTCTGCAGCGCGCGTAGTGGACAATCGCGGTATTGCAGGGGATCAGCAGCTCCCCGAAATAGAAAGCATTCTGAATCAGGAAGTGCAAACACGAGGAAATCTGCAGATGCTGGAAATTCAAACAACACACACAAAATGCTGGTGGAACTCTGGTGCTCCCCTCCCCCTCAACTCCTTTCTTTCTCCTGAGGCCTCCCGTCTCATGATCCTTTCCCTTCTCCAGCTCTGTATCATTTTCGCCAATCACCTTTCCAGCTCTTAGCTTCATCCCACCCCCTCCGGTCTTCTCCTATCATTTCACATTCCCCCCACCCCCACTACTTTTAAATCTCTTACTATCTTTCCTTCCGGTTAGTCCTAACGAAGGGTCTCGACCCGAAACGTCGACAGTGCTTCTCACTATAGATGCTGCCTGGCCTGCTGTGAAAGCATTCTGAATCAGGAAGTGCTGGGAGTTAACATGGCTTCGAAAGGACCGGTCGAGAGTTTGAGCGAGGAGGTAATTTGTCCCATCTGCCTGGATTTCTTCACCGATCCGGTTACACTAGAGTGTGGACACAACTTCTGTCGCTCTTGTATCACACGGTGTTGGGAAAGGGAGGAGAGAAACTCCTGCCCGGAATGTAGAGAGGTGTTTGCTGACCGCACCCTCAGGGTGAATCGGGCCTTAGGAAATCTGACACAAAAAGTTCGGAATCTAAACCTGAATCCGAAAGGGAAGGAAAGTAAACGTCGCTGCGTGGAACATGAGGAAGAACTGAAGCTGTTTTGTGAAACGGACAAGACACTGATCTGTGTGGTCTGTGCAGTGGCGGAGGAACATAGAGAGCACCGCTTCAAGCCGATTAAAGAATCTGTTAACATCTACATGGTAAAAAACTAACGTTAGTTTAATACTTAACACATTTCCTTTGCCCTACATACCATCACACGAGCCTCCATAACCAACACATCATTCTCTGCAACTTCCGCCATCTCCAACGGGATTCTAGCATCTCTCCGTCCCACAGCCCACCGCCGCACCCCGCAACTCTCCGCTCTCCATACGGATCGCGCTCTATGTGCTGTATCGCCCTGATCCACTCGCTCCTCCCCACTGATCTCCCTCCTGACACTGATACCAGCAAGCGGGACAAGTGCTACACCTGACTCCTAACCTCCTCCCTCGTCACCATTCAGGGCCGCAAACAGCCCAGTTCCTTCCGTTTCTTCCATGGTCGATTGTCCTCTCGTATTCACTCCTTCTTCTCCAGCTATTTACCTCTTCCACCTGTCCCCTCTCAGCTTCTCACTTCATCACCCTCCCCCACGTCCCCCCTCACGTTGTCTCACCCATCACCTGTCAGCTGGTTCTCATCCCCAACCTTTTTATTCTGGCTTCTGTCCCATTCCTTCCCAGTCCTAATGAAGGGTCTCATCTCGAAACACCGACTGTTTATTTCCCTTGAATAGATGCTGCCTGACTCACTGAGTTCCTCTGGCATTTTGTGTGATAATCGGGTTTGATCACCTGTTTCTTATGATGCATCTTTGTTTCTATTTCCTTCACTCTCTGACTTCCAGGATCAGCTAAAATCTTCCTTAGACTCTCTCACAAAAAAGAAATCAGACCTCCAGGAAAAGGAGCAGCAACAGAAAGAGAAGATTTCCGGTGTTCGGGTGAGGCTTCCTGAGCGGAATTTCTGATATTACTGTCGAGTTTTGCTCCATTTAATGCAGAATAGCCGAGTATCTCAGCTCCAGTGACCTGGGTTCGATTCTGACCTCTGTTGCTGTCTGTGTGGAGTTTGCATGTTCTCCCTGTGGTCATGACATTTTCAGACACATCCCAAGGACGTGCTGGATGAATGATGAATTACAATAAACCCTGTGAAGGTGGGAGAGGGTGCATGTGAATCAGGTGGGAGTAAATGTGTCAATGGGGAGAATAGGTTTCAGGAAAACGTGATGGGATTGTTTCAGAGCTAGCATGGACATTAATGTATCAAATTGTCCCCTTAATGTCATCAGGAATTACACACAGCAATAGAGTAAATTAATCTTCACCTTTCATTTGACAGGCACAGTCACACAACCTTCAGTCCCACATCACATCCCAGTTTGCCGAACTGCGCCAGATTATCACTGAGAAAGAGCAGAGCTTACACAGGGATCTCAGGGAAGAAGAGAAGAGGATTCTCGACACAATGGAGAAAAATCTTCTAGCTCTTCAAAAGTGTATAAGGGTTATTCAGGAGGAAATCACTAAGTTAAAGGAACAGATGGATCAAAAAGACGGTGTGATATTTCTCAAGGTGAGGGATTACATTTCAATTTGTTCCTGTCAAAGGGCACTAAATGAACAGTGGTATATTTGAAATAAACATAGCACAGCGGCCAATTCGAACAAATCAATTGCCGCTGCTGGCGACCTCACACAGATTGTTAGACTTGTATGACGAGCCTCCAATCACACGAATAATGACCTTCCAAAATGTTGACGATATGTATTCGATCCTTTATCTGCAACAGACAATCATGAAGCAATGAAACTTCAGCGTAATTAATCGCAAATTAATCAGCAACAAAGCGGTTAACAAAAGATATGATATCCGTCCGTCCTCAGCTCAAAACTGCCCAGAACAAAGCATGAATATGTAACTTATTCCCTTCACTATTACCACACAACCCCCACACGTGACTAGTTACCATAACAATCACGTGACACGGAATACAATGCAGACAAGACTATCAAAGATAGAAAACAGATGCGTTGATCCTACACACAGCATTTACAAATGACAGTAAACTGTTTTTCACCAGACAATTGATACAACTATTCAGGGTTGTTGTTGTCCCAAAACTGGACTTACACAACTTCTGTACATCCTAGGACAGAATGTAATCTTTTTGAAATGATTTACTCTGATTATAACACACAGCTACTAATTGTGCCCTTAATTATCACATTCAATATCCTCTAAAAATCCCATTAACACCCAGTTCCAGTCACAGACTGTGAGTGTGTCTGGTGTGGTGAGTGTGGGCGTCTCTCTGTCAATCCGTAAGAACAAAGAATGTGAACCACACATCAAATATCCTGTATAATCAGGTTTTTGTCAGATTAGGGAAACTTTCAATGTTTCTTTAAATTTTCAGGTAAGTTTCACATTAGAAACGTAGAAATATAAACATTGAAAACCTACAGCACAATACAGGCCCTTCAGTGCACAATTCTGTGCCGAACATGTCCTTACTTTTGGAATTACCCAGGGTTCCCCATCGTCCTCTATCTTTCTGAATACAATGTACCTATCCAGGAGTGTCTTAAAAGACCCTATCATATCTGCATCCTTTACTGTCGCCGGCAGCCCATTCCACTCACTCACTCAGCACTTTCTGCGTAAAATTATTACCCCTGACATCTTCTCTATACCTGCTTCCAAGCACATTAAAATTACATCCTCTCGTGGTAGCCATTTCAGCCCCGGGAAAAAGCCTTTGACTCTGATCAATCCACTCACCATCTTATACAGCTCTATCAGGTCACCTCTCATCCTCTGTCGCTCCAAGGAGAAACGGCCGAGTTCACTCAACCTACTCTCATAAGGAATGCTCCCCAATCCAGGCAACATCATTACAAATCTCCTCTGCACCCCTTCTATGGTCTCCACATCCTTCCTGTAGTGATGCAACCAGAACTGAGCACAATACTCCAAGTGCGGTCTGACCAGGGTCCGATATAGCTGTAACATTACCTCTCGACTCCAAAACTCAATCCCATGGTTGATGATGGCCAATGCACCGTATGCCTTCTTAACCACTGAGTCCACTTGTGCAGCAGCTTTGAGTGGCCTATGGACTCGGACCTCAATATCCCTCTGATCATCCACACTGCCAAGAGTCATACCATTAATACCATAGTCTGCCATCATATTTCACCTGCTAAAATGAACCACTTCACACTTATCTGGGTTAAACTCCATCGGCTACTTCTCAGACCAGTTTTACATCCAATCAATGTCCTGCTGTATACTCTGACAGCCCTCCACACTATCCACAACACCCCCAACATTTGTGTCATCAGCAAGTTTATTAACCCATCCTTCCATTTCCTCATCCAGCTCATTTACAATAATCACAAAGACAAGAGGTCCCACAACAGATCCCTGGAGGCACACCACTGGTCACCGACCTCCATGCAGAATATGACCCATCTACAACCACACTTTGTCTTCTGTGGGGAAGCAAATTCTGGCTGAACAAATCAATGTCCCCTTGGATCCCTTGCTGAATTCCATATACACTACATCTACTGCTCTACCTTCATCAATATGCTTTGTCCCATACTCAAAAAATGCAATCAGGATCGTAAGGCACCAGCTGCCTTTGACAAAGCCATGCTGACTATTCCTGATCATATTATGCCTCTCCAAATGTACATAACTCCTGCCTCTCAGGATCTTCTCCATCAACTTACCAACCACTGAAGTAACACTCACTGGTCTATAATATCCTGGGCTATCTCTACTCCCTTTCTTGAATAAGCGAATGGCATCTGCATACCTCCAATCCTCTGGAACCTCTCCTGTCCCCACTGATGATGCAAAGATCATAGCCAGAGGCTCAATAATCTCCTCCCACAGTGGTCTGGGGTACATCTCGTCCGGTCTCCATAGGAAACAATCTCCTCCCACAGTGGCCTGGGGTACATCTCGTCCGGTCTCCATTAGAAACAATCTCCTCCCACAGTGGACTGGGGTACATCTCGTCCGGTCGCCATCAGAAGCAATCACCTACCATAGTGGCCTGGGGTACATCTAGTCCGGTCTCCATCAGAAACAATCTCCTCCCACAGTGGCCTGGGGTACATCTCGTCCGGTCTCCATCAGAAACAATCTCCTCCCACAGTGGCCTGGGGTACATCTCGTCCGGTCTCCATCGGAAACAATCTCCTCCCACAGTGACCTGGGGTACATCTCGTCCGGTCGCCATCAGAAACAATCCCCTCCCACAGTGGCCTGGGGTACATCTCGTCCGGTCGCCATCAGAAACAATCCCCTCCCACAGTGGCCTGGGGTACATCTCGTCCGGTCTCCATCAGAAACAATCTCCTCCCACAGTGGCCTGAGGTACATCTCGTCCGGTCGCCATCAGAAACAATCTCCTCCCGCAGTGGCCTGGGATACATCTCGTCCGGTCTCCATCAGAAACAATCTCCTCCCTCAGTGGCTTGGGTTACATCTCGTCCGGTCTGCATCAGAAACAATCTCCTCCCACAGTGGCCTGGGGTACATCTCGTCCGGTCTCCATAGGAAACAATCTCCTCCCACAGTGGCCTGGGGTACATCTCGTCCGGTCTCCATAAGAAACAATCTCCTCCCACAGTGGCCTGGTGTACATCTCGTCCGGTCTCCATCAGAAACAATTTCCTCCCACAGTGGCCTGGGGTACATCTCGTCCGGTCTCCATCAGAAACAATCTCCTCCCACAGTGGCCTGGGGTACATCTCGTCCGGTCTCCATCAGAAACAATCTCCTCCCACAGTGGCCTGGGGTACATCTCGTCCGGTCTCCATCAGAAACAATCTCCTCCCACAGTGGCCTGGGGTACATCTCGTCCGGTCTCCATAGGAAACAATCTTCTCACACAGTGGCCTGGGGTACATCTCGTCCGGTCTCCATCAGAAACAATCTCCTCCCTCAGTGGCCTGGGGTACATCTCGTCCGGTCTCCATCAGAAACAATCTCCTCCCACAGTGGCCTGGGGTACATCTCGTCCGGTCTCCATCAGAAACAATCTCCTCCCACAGTGGCCTGGGGTACATCTCGTCCGGTCTCCATCAGAAACAATCTCCTCCCACAGTGGCCTGGGGTACATCTCGTCCGGTCTCGATCAGAAACAATCTCTTCCCACAGTGGCCTGGGGTACATCTCGTCCGGTCTCCATAAGAAACAATCTCCTCCCACAGTGGCCTGGGGTACATCTCGTCCGGTCTCCATCAGAAACAATCTCCTCCCACAGTGGCCTGGGGTACATCTCGTCCGGTCTCCATAAGAAACAATCTCCTCCCACAGTGGCCTGGGGTACATCTCGTCCGGTCTCCATCAGACACAATCTCCTCCCACAGTGGCCTGGGGTACATCTCGTCCGGTATCCATCAGAAACAATCTCCTCCCACAGTGGCCTGGGGTACATCTCGTCCGGTCTCGATCAGAAACAATCTCCTCCCACAGTGGCCTGGGGTACATCTCGTCCGGTCTCCATCAGAAACAGTCTTCTCACACAGTGGCCTGGGGTACATCTCGTCCGGTCTCCATCAGAAACAATCTCCTCCCACAGTGGCCTGGGGTACATCTCGTCCGGTCTCGATCAGAAACAATCTACTCCCACAGTGGCCTGGGGTACATCTCGTCCGGTCTCCATCAGAAACAATCTCCTCCCACAGTGGCCTGGGGTACATCTCGTCCGGTCTCCATCAGAAACAATCTCCTCCCACAGTGGCCTGGGGTACATCTCGTCCGGTCTCCATAAGAAACAATCTCCTCCCACAGTGGCCTGGGGTACATCTCGTCCGGTCTCCATCAGACACAATCTCCTCCCACAGTGGCCTGGGGTACATCTCGTCCGGTATCCATCAGAAACAATCTCCTCCCACAGTGGCCTGGGGTACATCTCGTCCGGTCTCGATCAGAAACAATCTCCTCCCACAGTGGCCTGGGGTACATCTCGTCCGGTCTCCATCAGAAACAGTCTTCTCACACAGTGGCCTGGGGTACATCTCGTCCGGTCTCCATCAGAAACAATCTCCTCCCACAGTGGCCTGGGGTACATCTCGTCCGGTCTCGATCAGAAACAATCTACTCCCACAGTGGCCTGGGGTACATCTCGTCCGGTCTCCATCAGAAACAATCTCCTCCCACAGTGGCCTGGGGTACATCTCGTCCGGTCTCCATCAGACACAATCTCCTCCCACAGTGGCCTGGGGTACATCTCGTCCGGTCTCGATCAGAAACAATCTCCTCCCACAGTGGCCTGGGGTACATCTCGTCCGGTCTCCATAAGAAACAATCTCCTCCCACAGTGGCCTGGGGTACATCTAGTCCGGTCTCCATCAGAAACAATCTCCTCCCACAGTGGCCTGGGGTACATCTCGTCCGGTCTCCATAAGAAACAATCTCCTCCCACAGTGGCCTGGGGTACATCTCGTCCGGTCTCCATCAGACACAATCTCCTCCCACAGTGGCCTGGGGTACATCTCGTCCGGTATCCATCAGAAACAATCTCCTCCCACAGTGGCCTGGGGTACATCTCGTCCGGTCTCCATAAGAAACAATCTCCTCCCACAGTGGCCTGGGGTACATCTCGTCCGGTCTCCATCAGACACAATCTCCTCCCACAGTGGCCTGGGGTACATCTCGTCCGGTATCCATCAGAAACAATCTCCTCCCACAGTGGCCTGGGGTACATCTCGTCCGGTCTCGATCAGAAACAATCTCCTCCCACAGTGGCCTGGGGTACATCTCGTCCGGTCTCCATCAGAAACAGTCTTCTCACACAGTGGCCTGGGGTACATCTCGTCCGGTCTCCATCAGAAACAATCTCCTCCCACAGTGGCCTGGGGTACATCTCGTCCGGTCTCGATCAGAAACAATCTCCTCCCACAGTGGCCTGGGGTACATCTCGTCCGGTCTCGATCAGAAACAATCTCCTCCCACAGTGGCCTGGGGTACATCTCGTCCGGTCTCCATCAGAAACAATCTCCTCCCACAGTGGCCTGGGGTACATCTCGTCCGGTCTCCATAAGAAACAATCTCCTCCCACAGTGGCCTGGGGTACATCTCGTCCGGTCTCCATCAGACACAATCTCCTCCCACAGTGGCCTGGGGTACATCTCGTCCGGTATCCATCAGAAACAATCTCCTCCCACAGTGGCCTGGGGTACATCTCGTCCGGTCTCGATCAGAAACAATCTCCTCCCACAGTGGCCTGGGGTACATCTCGTCCGGTCTCCATCAGAAACAGTCTTCTCACACAGTGGCCTGGGGTACATCTCGTCCGGTCTCCATCAGAAACAATCTCCTCCCACAGTGGCCTGGGGTACATCTCGTCCGGTCTCGATCAGAAACAATCTACTCCCACAGTGGCCTGGGGTACATCTCGTCCGGTCTCCATCAGAAACAATCTCCTCCCACAGTGGCCTGGGGTACATCTCGTCCGGTCTCCATCAGACACAATCTCCTCCCACAGTGGCCTGGGGTACATCTCGTCCGGTCTCGATCAGAAACAATCTCCTCCCACAGTGGCCTGGGGTACATCTCGTCCGGTCTCCATAAGAAACAATCTCCTCCCACAGTGGCCTGGGGTACATCTAGTCCGGTCTCCATCAGAAACAATCTCCTCCCACAGTGGCCTGGGGTACATCTCGTCCGGTCTCCATCGGAAACAATCTCCTCCCACAGTGGCCTGGGGTACATCTCGTCCGGTCTCCATAAGAAACAATCTCCTCCCACAGTGGCCTGGGGTACATCTAGTCCGGTCTCCATAAGAAACAATCTCCTCCCACAGTGGCCTGGGGTACATCTCGTCCGGTCTCCATCAGAAACAATCTCCTCCCACAGTGGCCTGGGGTACATCTCGTCCGGTCTCCATCAGAAACAATCTCCTCCCACAGTGGCCTGGGGTACATCTCGTCCGGTCTCGATCAGAAACAATCTCCTCCCACAGTGGCCTGGGGTACATCTAGTCCGGTCGCCATAGGAAACAATCTCCTCCCACAGTGGCCTGGGGTACATCTCGTCCGGTCTCCATTAGAAACAATCTCCTCCCACAGTGGCCTGGGGTACATCTCGTCCGGTCTCCATAAGAAACAATCTCCTCCCACAGTGGCCTGGGGTACATCTAGTCCGGTCTCCATAAGAAACAATCTCCTCCCACAGTGGCCTGGGGTACATCTCGTCCGGTCTCCATAAGAAACAATCTCCTCCCACATTGGCCTGGGGTACATCTAGTCCAGTCTCCATCAGAAACACTCTTCCCACAGTGGCCTGGGGTACATCTCGTCCGGTCTCCATAAGAAACAATCTCCTCCCACAGTGGCCTGGGGTACATCTCGTCCGGTCTCCATAGGAAACAATCTCCGCCCACAGTGGCCTGGGGTACATCTAGTCCAGTCTCCATCAGAAACAATCTCTTCCCACAGTGGCCTGGGGTACATCTCGTCCGGTCTCCATAAGAAACAATCTCCTCCCACAGTGGCCTGGGGTACATCTAGTCCGGTCTCCATCAGTAACAATCTCCTCCCACAGTGGCCTGGGGTACATCTAGTCCGGTCTCCATCAGAAACAATCTTCTCCCACAGTGGCCTGGGGTACATCTCGTCCGGTCTCCATCAGAAACAATCTCCTCCCACAGTGGCCTGGGGTACATCTCGTCCGGTCTCCATAGGAAATAATCTCCTCCCACAGTGGCCTGGGGTACATCTCGTCCGGTCTCCATCAGAAACCATCTCCTCCCACAGTGGCCTGTGGTACAACTCGTCCGGTCTCCATCGGAAACAGGCCATTCGGTCCATCATCTTCTATCAATTTCCCTGCTTCAGAATTCTCCTCCCACCTGCCCACCACACCCAGTAACAGAGCCCCAAACTCGATGGTCACTGACGTGTTTATCCAGTTTTCTCATTACATTCAATCTCTGCTGTTCCGCTTCAACCACTCCTGTTGCAGCGAGTTCCACTTCACTAAATTTCTTATGGGATTTATTAAAATCCATCTGGAATTTCATCTCCCACAATTCTTCCCATAAATAGATACATCACCCCCGGCCCCCCACAATTAAATCCATCACTGATCTTAAATTGCTACATCTTATCACCCTGATGTCGTATCCAGATGAAAATGCACAACCTGTCCTGTCTTCCCTGTAAGTTTCATCCTCTCAGTAATGGTCTGACATTCAGAAACTTTCCCTGTAATTTACCCTGTGGTTCTGTATTGTCCATGTGTGTGAGAGTGACTGCAGGAGTGGGAATTTTCAACACCTTGTAATGATTTGGATGAAATTCAGGATGTGGACAGTAAGTCCAAGTCTAATCGGATTTGTGTTTTATTTATTTCAGGAGGAAGCTCGTCGGAACAGGAGGTAGGACATACTCTTTATTGAAAGCCTGTATAGTTCAAAGTTTCAGTTTATAACCTGCAGTTTAATATTTACAGGATTAATGACGATGTCCAGGAATTGTCAGTGACAGATGAGGCCCTACCGGTTGAAAAATTCGATCACCTCTATTTGTTGAACACAGTGCTGAGAGAAACACTTGATGCCATTAATCGAGGTAAAACTTACAAAGATTCATTTCTCCTTGTTCAGTTGCGTTCCAGCTTGAAGCAAGTATTGGCTGTGATACTGGACTGAAGGGAAACTGAAGTTTATTCCACATCAACCCCACCAATTGGGAGGCATCACTGTCACATGGTCAGCTGGAGATGTCAGACCCCTGAACACACCAACACAGGGTCACAATACAACCAATACACAGGACTGGCAGATGAACCACTGTATCCTGATCCCAGGCACACTGCACTAACAAGCCAAGACATGAATTTGAATCCTACCACAGGAGCTGGGAATTTAATACTGACTTGATGATATTGTAAGGAATAAAAGCGGGTATCGGTGTTGTGACTGGGATTGTCAGGAAAATACACAAGTCCTTCGTGCGCTGTGAGTGCAGACTCTGACTAACACAGGTCTTCACCCCACCCCCTCCTGAACCCGCAACTCTCACTGATGTTAGATGGAGAAGTGGGGAGCTGTAGTGACAGGGGACTCATTCATCAGGGGACTGGACAGGACAATCTGTGGACGTGAACGGGACACCCGAATGGTATGTTGCTTCCCAGGTGCCAGGGTGGGACGACTCGGATCATGTCCACAGCATTTCCGAGAGGAAGAAAAAACAGCCGGATATCTTGGTACATATTGGTACCAGTGACACAGGAATTAAAAGCAAATTGGTCCTGAAGATAGAATTTAGAGAGCTCAGTAGAAAGTTGAGAAGCAGTACCTCCGGGGTTGTAATTTCTGGAATGTTGTCTGCCCCACGTGCCGGTGAGGGTAGGTATTTTTGCAGATAAATGTATGGCTGAGAAGCTGGTGCAGGGGGCAGAGCTTCAGCTTATTGGATCATTGGGATCTCCTCTGGGGGAAGTATGACCTGTTCAAAAGTGATGGGTTGCACCTGAACCCAAGGGGGAACAATATTCTCTCAGAGAGGTTCCATAGAGCTGTTAGGGAGGGTTTCAACTAATTTGGCAGGTGGGTGGGAACTAGAGTGAAGGGATTCTGGATAGGACTGATGGTAAAAATACAAAGATAGCGTACAGTCAGACTGTCAGATAGGGCGGACAGATGCGAGTACAGAATTGCAGTCAGCAGGGTGAGTATCAGTGCATTAGGGTCACAGAATCAAAAAGGATGGCAAATACAGGACTCAAAGTGTTAGATCTCAATGCACGAGTATAAAAAATAAGGTTACAGATTGTCGGGTGTGATGTTGTAGCCATCGCTGAATCATGACTGAAGGATGGTTGTAGTTGGGAGCTGAATGACCAAGGTTACACAATGTATCGGTGGAATAGGAAAGTAGGCAGAGGGGGGTGACACGGCTCTGCTGGTAAATCAGTAGAAAGTTGCGACAGAAGATATGAAGATGTTGAATACTTGTGGGTTGAGTTATGAAACTACAAATGTAAAAGGACACTGATCGCAGTTATATACAGTCACCTCAACAGTAGCTGGGATGTGGACCACAGGTTACAACTGGAAATAGAAAAGGCATGTCAAAAGGACAAATGTTATGTTAGTCATGGGAGATTTGAACATGCAGGTGAATTGGGAAAATCAGGTTTGTAATGGATCTCAGGAGAGTGAATTTGTTCAATGCATAAGAGATGGCTTTTTAGAGCAGTTTGTCCCTGAGCCGACTAGGAAATCAGCTCTACTGGATTGGGTGTTATGTATTGATCCGGAGGTGATTAGGAAACTTAAGGTAAAATAACCATTAGGAGGCAGTGCTCACAACATGACAGAGTTCAATTTGAAATTTGATATGGAGACAGTAAAGTCTGACGTTGTAGTATTTCAGTGGAGTAAAGGAAATTACAGTGGTCTGAAAGAGGAGTAAGCCAAAGTAAATTGGGAGGAGATGCTGTCAGAGATGAGAGCAGACCAGAAATGGTGTCTGTTTCTGTGAAAATGACGAAGGTGAAGGATAGATGTATTCCAAAAATAAATAAATACTCAAATGGCAAAATAGTACAACCGTGGCTGACAAGGGAAGACCGAGGATTGGGAAGCTTTTAAATACCTACACAGAGGAAATAAACGAATTATTGGGAGGGAAAAAATGAAACATGAAATTGAATTGAATTGAATTGACTTTATTACTTACATCCTTCATATACACGGAGTAAAATATTTACGTTACATCTCTGTCTAAATGTGCAATGTGAAATTTATAGTAATTTATGATAAGTAATATGTATAACATGCTGGTTAATATAACATAGAAATACAGTTGTCTCAGCACGAGTTAATCAGTCTGATGGCCTGGTTGAAGAAGCTGTCCCGGAGCCTGTTGGTTCTGGCTTTTACGCTGCGGTACTGTATCCCGGATGGTAGCAACTGGTACAGTTTGTGGTTGGGGTGACACGGGTCTCCAATGATCCTTCGGGCCCTTTTTACACACCTGCCTTTGTAAAACAAGCTAGCAAACAATATCAAATTCTGGTTTGTATTGTGAAAAACGGAGATGAGAGTGGATATAGGACCACTAGAAAATGAGGCCGGATACATAATAACGCGGGATAAAGATATGGCAGATAAACTAAATATTTTGCGTCACTGTGGAAGACACTAGCACTGTGCCCGGTGATGAAGAGTGCGAGAGAAGAGAAGTGAATGCAGTTACTATTACAAGGGAGAAGGTGTTCAAAAAGCTGAAAGACTTAAAGGTACATAAGTCACCCGGACCAGATGAACTGCACCCTCGTGTTCTGAAAGAGGTAGTGGTAAACAATGTGGAGGCGTTTGAAATGATCTTTCAAAAATCATTGGTGGCAGAGGACTGGAAAATTGCAAATGTCACTTAACTTTTTAAGCAAGGAGGAATGCAGCGGAAAGGAAATTATAGACCAGTTAGTCTCACCTCTGTGGTTGGGAAGAAATTGGAGTCAGTTGTTAAGTATGAGGTTATGGAATACTTGGTGACACTGGACAAGATAGGACAAGTCAGCATGGCTTCATTAAGGGAATATCCTGCCTGATAAACCTGTTGGAATTCTCCCACCTCCGACTCTGTGGGAATGTTACCCCATAGATCACTCATAATTGGTACATTATGACAGGCTTTTGGGTACATGGAGACACATGACAAAATAGGGTAAAGACAACATGCCTTCCCTTAAAGGGAAATCTTGCCTGACAAATCTGTTGGAATTCTTTGAGCAACAGGTGAAGGGGCAAGTAGTGCTGCAGAAGCTCGGAATCTGGGGAAGGACAGAGACAGATCAGGAAATGGGCAAATAAGTGATAGATGGATTATCGGGTAGGGAAGTCGTGCATGCTCTTTGGTAGAAGGAATAAAGGCATAGACAATTTTGTAAACAGGGAGAAAATTCAATTATCAGAAATGCAAAGGGACTTGGGGCTTCTGTTGCAGGATTCCCTGAAGATTATCTTGCAGTTTGTGTCAGTGGTGAGATTGGCAAACTCAACGTTTGCTTTCATTTCGAGAGGATTAGAATACTAGGGCAAGGATGTAATGCTGAGGTTTTATAAAGCATTGGGCAGACCACGCTTGGAGTATTGTGAGCAGTTTTGGATCCCTTCTGTCGGAAGAGATGTGCTGGCATTGGAGGGGGTCCAGGAGGTTCACAAGAATGATTCCGGGAATGAAAGAGTTAACATATGAGGAGTGTTTGTTGGTTCTGGGCCTGTACTCACGGGAGTTTAGAAGAATGGCTGATTTATTATCCCCCTCACCCCTATTCTCCTGCCTCCTCCCCATAACTTTTGAGACTGACTAATCAAGAAGTTTACTTACCAATTTCTGCTTTAAAAATCAAACAGGAGAAAATCTGCAGATGCTGGTAATCCAAGCTACACAGGTCCTGATGAAGGGTCTCGCCAGATCTCTCTGTCACCTGTCTGGAGAGAGTTGATGTTGGGAGGATGTGGGTGGGTCGAGAACGGTAAGCACAGCCTCCGACTATAGGGATGTCCATTTAGGACAGAGATGAGGAGGAATTCCTTTATCCACAGGATAGTGAATCTGCCACAGGCAGCTGTGGAGGCCAAATAATTGAGTATATTTAAAGCAGAGTATCAAACACAAATTGTTGGGGAAACAGCTGGCCAGGAAGACTCAATGGAAAAGAGTAAACAGTCGACAGTTCAGACTGAATCCCTTCATCAGGACCTCTGATGCTTAAGGGTCCCTGCAAATTCATCCCACTTCCTAATGAGGGGTTGTGGGAGATGGGGTTGTGGGAAAGGTGCGAAGGGATCCCCATCTCCCATCTTTGTCCAACTCCAGCTTCTCACAGTTTACATACACAGTTCACCCACAGGCTTTCCACCCCTCCCACACCTGGTTCTGATTCAATCTGCCGTTCATCTCTACCCTACTGGTTCCCATCATCACCTTCTTTACTGTCTCTAACCTCCACACTCCCCCACTTCACACTCACAAATGAATGTGAACATTGAATGAAGGGTCTGTTCCTGTGCTGTACTGCTCTCTGTTCCCTGTTCAGAAGAATGAGTGGAGATCTCAGGAAAACACAAAATTCTTTCAGGGCTCGACAGGAAGGAGTCAGGGAGGATGTTTCCCGTGTCTGAGGAGTCAAGGGTCAGGAGTCACTGTTTGGAATTCTCAGCACTCGTGGGGGTGGAGGGGGCTTGGGGGTTCTTAGCCATTCAGTTCACGGAGCCATCGCTGTACAGCATAGAAATGTGCCCTTCGACTTATCACTTCTGTGCTGACCTATTTCTCCATCTACATTCATCCCATTGGCCAGCATTAGGTCAGTCTCCCTCTGTGCCTTGCCTATTGAAGTGTCTGTCAGAGTGTCTCCTACACACAGAGGACTGGAGGCCAGTGACCTGCAGAGGTCGCTGCTGGGGCCGGGTTGTTTGTCATTCATATTAATGATTTGGATGAGAATGTAAGTGACAATGTTGGTAGGTTTGTGAGAGACACTAAAATTCATGGTGTAGTGGAGAGGGAAGTGGATTATCTAAGTTTACAACGGGCCCTTGATCAACTGTAGAGGTGGGTACAGTAACAATGTTTTAAAACACATCTTGCCAGGGATGTGGATAAGAAGGTGGTAAGGAATAATGGACAAATGGGACCAGCTCATTAATGTAAGCTGTTCGGCACGAACAAGTTGGGCCGAAGAGCCTCTGTGACCTCCTGTTAAAATCCATTCACTCAACCCCTTCCCATCTTAATCCACCCCTTTCCCGCACTCGTTTCTGCTGTCTATCTCCCCTATTTATTTCTGCTCTTGAGGGAACATGTCGACCTGAAACGTAGACTGTCCATCTCTCTCCACACATGCTGCCTGACCCGCTCGGTTCCTCCAGCATTTTGTGTCTGTTTGATCGGAAAATCTCTGCCCTCCGTCCCGCGGAAAACCAACGGGGAGACATTAATTGTCCATCCGCTTTCGTCGGGTCAAACCACGGGAAAGGTTCGTGTCGGCCACCCGACTGCGCCTGAGGCCCAGCGGCCTTTCCCCGATTCTGGGGCCACACTGCCCGAGTCTCCCCAGGGTCCACGGGGCCGCGCTGCCTATGTCTTTCCCCGATCCCCAGGTCGCGCTGCCCGAGTCTCCCCCCGATCCCCGGGTCGCGCTACCTGAGTCTCCCCACGATCCCCGGGGACTCTCTAATTTTCTGCTTCTCCCCCCAGTCTCTGTCACCCTGGATGTGAAAACAGCGAATCCGCGGCTCGAGGTGTCTGAGGATCGGAAGAGTGTGAGACGGACCGGGATCTGGAGGAATCTCCCTGACACCGGGGAGAGATTCACAAACTGGGCTTGTGTGCTGGGATCGGAGGGATTCACATCGGGGAGACATTACTGGGAGGTGGACGTGACGGGGATTCGGGACTGGTGGCTGGGGGTCGCCGCAGAGTCTGTGCAGAGGAAGGGAGAGTTCAGTCTGAGACCGGAGTCCGGATATTGGATCATTAGGCGGTATAATCACGTCTTACATCGGGATTGTGATGTGTTCGGTGATCTCACCTTCCGCAAGTCCCGTCTCCCTGCTGGTCCTATCCCCGGGAGGGTGGGAGTTTATCTTAGTTACGAGTCCGGGACAGTTTCATTTTACAACGCGGAGACCAAGTCCCATCTCCACACATTCACTGGGAATAAATTCACAGGGAAACTTCATCCTTTCTTTGCGACCTGGGATGGATACCAGTGGCTGAGAATCTGCTCCAGTTCCGTTCCGGGTCTGTAAACGGGTCGGGTCCCGGGACCGGCATCAGGAGTAAAGTCCCAGTAACTATAAATGTGCGGAGAGTGCAGCTAAATACGTGGCTAAGGAGATGGTGCAGGAGGGAGGGCTTCATGTTTCTGGACAATTGGGCTTTGCTCCCAGGAAGGTGGGACCTGTTCCGACGGGATGGTTTGCCCCTGAACTGGAGGGGAACTAACATCCTTGCGGGTAGATTTACTAGTGCTGCACCGGAGGGTTTAAACTAGATTTGCAGAGGGAGGGGAACCAGAGTGTTAGAGCAGATAGTGAGGTGGAGGAGGATAAAGGTCATGCGAGGACTGCATGTATAGACAGAAATCAAAGGTTTGTACATTAGGATGTAAATTAATTTTCAGAACTTTAGAAATTGTAGAAAATAGATTTCCAAAAAGATTTTAATGAAGAACATGACCAGAACATATGTGAAAAAGTGGCTACTTCAGTTTTACACCTATCACAATAATTGTCTATGCTGGGAAATATTTTGGACAGTCTCTCCTTTGTTAAATAGTAACAGTGAACAATTTTTAATTGAATTAAACACTGATTGGCACATATTAAAGAAGAATTGACCATCTTCATTAACAAAGGTCATATTAAGTTCTCTCTCCCAAACTTGTTTAATCTTTAGTGATTAAGGGGATCTGCTTTTCTTTTTGCAGATTTATTTATTTTTATTTTCATTTATTTTGTGATGGTCGATTGATGACTTTTGAAGAGTTAATTAGCAAGTATTATCTCTCTCATACTTACTGCAATATCTTCAGGTTAGACATTTTTTACAAAAATCATTATCTAAGTTTCCATATATGCAAGAATCTGATTAGTTGGATACTATTTTGAATATGAATCCTTTAGTAAGAGGTTCCATTGGTAGAATTTATAATTTATTTTTAATACATTAAATCAAAAAGATAACCTCCCACCTAAGGTTTATACATGATAGAAATATTCGTTGTTTCAGACGTGATAGATGGGGAGGGATGAAAGGGGGAGGAGTGGCATTACTAGTCAGGGAAAATATCACAGCTGTGCGTAGACAGGACAGCCTGGAGGGCTTGTCTACAGAGGCCATATGAGTGGAGCTGAGGAACGGGAAAGGTGTACACTAATAGGGGTGTATTATAGACCGCCCAATAGTCAGAGAGAATTGCAGGAACAAATCTGTATAAAGATAGTAGGTAAAACAGATGAGATTAGGGCGTGGGTTGACAGGGATTATGACATTATTGCTATTAGTGAGACTTTGTGGCAGCAAACTGGCAGTTTAATGTTCCGGGGTTCCAGACCGAAAAGGTCATGCGACGACTGCATGTATAGACAGAATTCAAAGGTTTATACATTAGGTTGTAAATTAATTTTCAGAACTTTACAAATTGGAGAAAAAAGAACAAAGATTTCCAAAAGAAAACAATGAACATGACCAGAACATATGTGAAAAAGTGGCTACTTCAGTTTTACACCTATTGTAATAATTATCTATGTTAGGAAATATTTTGATTAGTCTCTCCTTTGTTAAATAGTAACAGTGAACAATTTTAAATTGAATTAAACAGTGATTGGCACATATCAAAGAAGATTTATTTTTTTGCATATTTATTTATTCTCATTTATTTTGTGATGGTCGATTGATGATTTTTGAAGAGTTAATTAGCAAATATTCTCTCTCTCATGCACACTTTCTGCAATATCTTCAGTTTAGACATTTTTTACAAAAATAATTATCTAAGTTTACATATTTGCAAGAATCTGATTTGTTGGATAGTATATTGAATAAGAATCCTTTAGTAAGAGGTTCCATTGGTAGAATTTATAATTTATTTTTAATACATTAATACAAAAAGATAACCTCCCACCGATGGTTTATTTCAGACATGATAGAGGGGGAGAGATGAAAGGGGGAGGAGTGGCATTACTAGTCAGGGAAAATATCACAGCTGTGCGTAGACAGGACAGCCCGGAGGGCTTGTCTACAGAGGCCATATGGGTGGAGCTGAGGAACGGGAAAGGTGTGACCACACTAATAGGGGTGTATTACAGACCGCCCAATAGTCAGAGAGAATTGGAGGAGCAAATCTGTAGAGAGGTAGAAGACTGGTGTAAGAAACAGGAAGTTTTAATAGCAGGGGATTTTGACGACTGGGACTCGCACAGTGTAAAGGGGCTAGATGGCTTGGAGTAAACGTTTTCAGGAAAGTTTTCTAAATCAATATACAGAGGTACCTACAAGAGAGGATGCAATACTTGATCTCCTGTTAGGGAACCAGACAGGTCAGGTGACAGAAGTATGTGTAGGCGAACATTTTGTGTCCAGTGACCATAATGACATTAGTTTCAAGTTGATTATGGATAAGGATGGGTCTGGTCCTTGAGTTGAGGTTCTAAATTGGAGAAGGGCCAATTTTGTAGAAATGAAAAAGGATCTAGGAATAGTAGATTGAGATAAAAAAAAATTCTGGCAAGGACGTGTTCAGTAAGTGTAAGGCCTCAAATGGGAAATTTTGAGAGTGCAGAGTTTGCATGTTCCTGCCAGGATTAAAGGCAAAGTTAACAGGCATAGGGAACCTTGGTTTTCAAGGGATATTGGCGATCTGGTTAAGAAAAAGAGAGAGGTGTATAGCAGGTATAGGCAACAAAGAACAAATGAGGTACTTGAAGAGTATAGAAAATGTAAGAAAATTCTAAAGAAGGAAATCAGGAAGGCAAAAAGAAGACATGAGGGTCTTCTATTTACTATTTACTATCCAGAGTAAAAGGATAGTAAGGGACAAAATTGGTCCCGTAGAAGATCAGATTGGTCGTCTATGTGTGGAGCCTAACGAGATGGGGAGATCTTAAACAGGTTTTTTTGCATCAGTATTTACTCAGGAAACTGGCATAGTGTATATGGAAGGAAGGGAAACAAGCAGTAGTGTCATGGAACATTTAGAGATTAAAGCGGAGGAGGTGCTTGCTGCCTTACAGCGAATAAAGGTAGATAAATCCCACGGGTCTGACGATATTTCCTCGGACCTTGAGAGAGACTAGTGTAGAATTTGCAGGGGCCCTGACAGAAATATTTAAAATGTCCTCAGCCACGGGTGCAGTGCAGGAGGATTGGAGGGGAGCTCATGTTATTCTGTTGTTTAAAAAAGGCTCCATTAGTAAACCAGGTAATTACAGGCCGGTGAGCCTGACATCAGTAGCAGGTAAATTATTGGAAGGTGTTCTGAGAGATCAGATATACAAGTATTTGGACAGCCAAGGGCTGATTAAGGATAGTCAGTATGGCTTTGTGCGTGGTAGATCATGTTGAATGAATCTTGTAGTTTTTCGAGGAGGTTATCAAGAAAGTAGTTGAAGGAAAGGCTGTGGATGTAAACTACATGGACATCAGCAAGGCCTTTGACAAGGTCCCACATGGGAGGTTAGTTCAGAAGATTCAGACACTAGGTATCCAGGGAGAGGTTGTAAACTGGATTTGAAACTGGCTGTGTGGGAGAAGACAGAGAGTGGTAGTGGATGATTGCTTCTCAGACTGGAGGCCTGTGACTAGTAGTGCTTAAAGTACACCTGCACTTAGAGAGGTTAAATGAGACAAGTGGGGGCGGTGCTGACCGGAAAAGACAGTGAAGATTGTTCATTAAGTTCATCTGCCATTTCTTTGTCCCCCATTACTACTTCACCAGCATCATTTTCCAGTGGTCCAGTATCAACTCTCATCTCCCTTTCACTCTTCATGTAACTGAAAACTAAACTTTTAGTATCCTGATTTATATTATTGGCCAATTTGTCCTCATATTTCGTCTTGACCATTCTTCTGGCTTTTTTCGTTGCCTTTTGTTGGATTTTAAGAGCATCCCAATAATCCAACATCCCACTCACCTTTGCTGCCTTATATGCCATTTTCTTAGGTTTAACACAGTCCTTAACTTCTTGTCAGCCACGGATGTCTAGCCTTGCCATTTGAGAACTTTTTCTGTGGGACACGTGTATTCTGCGCCTTGTAAACTATTCCCAGATACTTCAGACACCTCAGTTCAGCCATCATCCATGCAGAATTCTCCTCCAATTCCCTCAGGCAAGTTCCTGTCTGATGCCTCTGTAATTCCCTTTATTCCATTGCGAGACTGATACATGTGACTTTTCCAAATCATTTTGCATATTGAAGTCCCCGATACAATTGTGACACTACAATTATTACATCCGTTTTCCAGTTCAAACTGTGAATTAATTTAAAGTCAGTCCCATAATTTATTAAAGTTTTTATCTGAAAACTATCTACCCTCCCAAAGATTGTACTGAAGACTGCATTTGATTTTTCTTCAGCCTTATACACTTTACCTTGAAATGGTATGTGTTCCGACAGTTTCATAATGACAAAATATACACGACACAGAATGAAGTTTTCCAATTAGATACAAGGCATAATTAAGCATTGTGTGGGCATTTCTAAGTCGCGTCAATATCATTCCTTCCCTTGTTTTAAGCCCTTCTTCTTTAAACCCAACAGGTTTACGTATTCTGTAAAAGTGTCTGTCCTTATATCCATTATCCTACAAATCTTGCTGTAAGCCCCTAATTCTTAACAGTACCAACCCTTTAGGTTCTGATTTACTAAGTGGAAGGTCCATATCCACAGCTTAACATTTATCAGCTTTTGTTGCTAAACAGTCAACCCCTTCATTTCCCTCAACAGTGTGATGTGCAGGATCCATAATGTGCAGACATATAAATCAAACTTTATATATGAAATACCGTTTGAAACAAACAAACAAACAGCAGGTGGATTTCGATCCTTCCAGTAGCTCTCCTAGCTAATAAAGTTGTAAAAGCTATCATACGTTGAGCGGAAGCAGGAATATTTCCAATTGCAATTGGAAATAAATTGGTAGTAAATAGCAATTACAACCTCTAATCTAGAAAGCTATATCATCTGAGTTTTGTCATTTACCCAGGGTATCCCATTTTCCCATCTCAGAAAATATCAGTAATCATAATATTAAATAATGAAGAGCTACAAATACTGCCTTGTGGGATCCCATTCTCTATCTCATAGAAACACAGACATAACATGCTGACCCGTACTTACACAGTCCGTCGAAATAAAAAAAAACGCAGAAATCTTCCCCCTCACGCCTAATTTCCATAATTTAATCAAAAGTCCTTCCTTCCACAATATATCATTTCCCTTTTCAGTATCAAAAAATACTACTATTAAGGCATCTTTATTTAATTCTGTTTTCCTAATATCATCTTCCAAACCTAAAACTGAATCTAATGTCATCTCACCCTTCCGAAATCCACGCTAATAACACACTCTTTCCAAAATATAACTCAAGCGCTTGATTACCACACACTCCATCAGTTTACGTAAATAAGACATTCACGATATCGGCCCAAACTAGAAGGATCAGATGGAGATCTGCCAGGTTTTAGAATAGGCACGACTGCTGCCATTTTCCATTAGGAAAGTAGATGACGTAACCTCCAAGCATGATTCAAAAATTTAATATTTTCACAAAAGAGAATTATATACAATTACATTTACATATCTCACCCTTTCCTGGGGACATCTGACCTGCATTATTTATTTTAAACTTTTTTTATTGCGTTTTCAAGTAATTACAGAAATAAAAGTATATGAACAAAATATATATATTACCCATCCCCCATCCCCTTAACCCCTCCCCCAACATCCCTATAGAAAAAAAAGAAGAAAGAAAGAAAAAAAAAGAAAGAGTGCCTGGATATTGGAAGATCCCCACATGCTCCACGGAGTTCGTAATAACTTTAGTATATATATTTATTTCTTCCCCCAAATAACCAATTATTTCATCTTCGGAGCACCTATATATTAATAGACTTCTTAAATTCATACAAAGAAATCGTACATCAGTGATACTATCATTGCTACAGCTGATAATTTACTTATTATTATTTAATTATTTATGGTATTATATTGCTAAATTTCCTATTCTTGGTTGGTGCAACTGTAACGAAACCCAGTTTCCGTGTGGATAAATAAAGTATGTCTGTCTGTCTGACTTCCAACACATCTGGGTATACACTGAAAAACATATCCCTACATTGTTTAACTTCTTCACTTAAATTATCCTGATTATGAATCTCAGCAAATGACACAGTCAGTAACACAAACTTCCCTGTCTCAGTAACAATCATTTTGCCCTCATTAATCAACACTGGAATATTATGATCCCCACAAATCCCCCCATTTTCCAAATCACATCCCAAACAATTCCAAGTTTGATATCCCTTCCAATATTATCTCCATATAACCTCCAGTAAATCACCTCCTTCCTCACCACGGCCTTTGCCCTTTTATTGTTAATAATGTAACTCGGAGACTGATGCACCAACACATAAAAACTCACATTTCTCCCAATTTGCTTCTGGTCCCCGAAATAAATCCAAACTCAAACTCATAAAAACATGAAGCGTGACTGACGTTCACATAAAATAATCACCGTGTGAGTTCCCCTTTGACCGACAGCCACGTCAGCCAATGATGGAATTTTGAACACAAAATATAATATTAATGATAAGACTCTTGGCAGTGTGGGGGTCAGAGAGATCTTGGGGTCCGTGTCCATACGACGCTCAAAGCTGCTGTGGAGGTTGACAGTGTTGTTAAGAAGGCGTCTGGTGTGATGGCCTTCATCAACCATGGGATTGAGTTCAAGAGCTGTGAGGTGATGTTGAAGCTATATTTCTCCTAACCTGTACATAAGTTATTGTACCCCAACACAGCAGGGCTGTGGGCTTAGTTGGACCCCACTTGGGAGTCCTGTGTTCAGTTCTGGTGGCCTCACTACAGGAAGGATGTGGATACTATAGAGAGTGGAGAGTAGATTTACAGGGATGTTGCTCTTGGATTGGAGAGCATGCCTTATGAGAATAAACTGAGTGAGCTTGGCCTTTCCTTCTTGGAGCGACGGAGGATGAGAGGTGACCTGACAGAGGAGTATAAGATGATGAGAGGCTTTGACCATGTGGATAGCCAGAGGCATTTTCCCAGGCTTGAAGTGACTAACACGAGGGGACGTAGTTTAACGCTGCTTGGAAGTCGGTATCGAGGGAATGTCAGGGGTAAGTTTCTTACACACAGAGTGGTGGGTGCTGGAATGGACTGCTGGCAACGGTGGTGGAGGTGGATACAATAGGATATTTTAAGAGATTCTTAGATAGGTACATGGAACTTAGAAACATAGAGGTTTAAACTTTGGAGAAATCCTAGGCAGTTTCTGGAGCAGGTTAAGTGGTCGGTACAACATTGTGGGCTGAAGAGCCTGTAACGTGCTGTGGATTTCTGCGTTCTGTGTCAAAGGCAGGCAGAGGGATTAGTTTAAATGGAACCTGGGACAGAATGGATAGGTTGGGCCGAAAGGCCTGTGTTAGTGCCGTAAGGGAGGGGTTCTGCCCCAAACATCGACTCTATTCCCCTCAACAGATGTTGCCTGACTTGCCAACATTCTTGAAAACTTTCATTCAGTTCTTCTAAGCATTCTATACAAAGGATGTTTTGTGTTGGAAGAGTGCAGAGGAGATTCATCGTGACTGACGGAGCTTGTGTCCAGGGACCTTCAGTGATAGGAGCAGAATTAGGCCATTCAGCCCATCGAGTCTGCCGCCTTTCCATCATGGCTGATCCCAGATCACACTCACTTCCAGATATCTGACCTCCTGCCATATCCTTTGATGCCCTGACCGATCAGGAAACGATCAACTGCCGCCTTGAATATACCCACACACTCGGCCTCCACCGCAGTCTGTGGCAGAGCATTCCACAGATCCAATACTCCTTGGCTAATAATAAAAAAAAGCTGCTTACCTCTGTTTGAAAAGGTGGCCCCTCAACTTTGTGGCTGTGCCCCACCACAGGAAATACCTTCTCCACATCCACCTTATCCAGTCCTTTCAACATTCGGTAGGTTTCAATGAGATGCCCCCGCATTTTTCTGAGTTCCAGTGAGCACAGGGTCAAAGCTGCCAAGTGCTCCTCATATGTTAACTCCTTCATTCCCAAAATCATCCTCGCGAACCTCCTCTGGACTCTCACCAATGACGACACATCCTGTCTGAGATGTGGGGCCCAACACTGTTGACAATACTCCAAGTGTGGCCTGACTAGTGTCTTATAAAGCCTCAGCATTTTCTTTTTGCTGTTACATTCATGGGGCGAGATTGGACTGTGTTGATCGACAGGGGGATCTTGGAATCCGAGTTCATAACTCCCAGATAGTGGTTCCAGTGTCAGGCAGTTATGTTGCATCTGGAGAATTGCATTCGAATACAGGAATAATGCGGAGGTTTTGGATGGTGAGTGGAAGAGGCTTAACAGGATGCTGCCAGGATAAAGTGAGACCGGACAATCTCGGGTAATTTTCTCCGGAGTGGCTGAGGCTGAGGGAGGTCTGACAGACGTGTACAGGAATGTAAGAGGCACAGCCGGGATTTTTTTCTGTAAGGAGGAAATGTCTAATGCCAGTGGGCATGCACTTCAGAAGAAAGGGGGAACACATCCTCATTGGACCTTTTTGCACTATTTAACTATTTTGTAATTTAGTGTAATTTTGTATCTTTTCTCTGCATAGCTGCTGTTGAAAAAAATTAGAAAAGTCAATGATGTTAAAAACCTGACTCTGAATGTTTAAAGGAGATTTGCGTTTCAAGTTTTGTTTTTTATACCCATCATGGTGGGTGTCAGGAGTGAATATCGGGTGGTGGTGGAGGCAGATGTGATAGAGGCTATTAGATACCACGTGGATGTGAGGAGAATGGCGGGATGTGTTCCTTATGTAGGCAGAAGGGATTGGTTTAGTAAGGCATGAAGTGACCAGTTCAATTGGTTCAGAACAACACAGTGAGCAGAAGGGCCTGTTCAAGGACAAGTACTGCAAGCAGAGCAGGAAAACTGGATAAAGTGATCCCACTCAGAGAACAGACTGTGACGTCAGTGAATATACGTCGTCATCACAGTTCTCTCACCAAAGACACTTCACTGCTGGATAAAATGAAGTTTGTGATGTTTATAACCAATGTGGTGAATTGTACTGCTCAGACATCTCATCCTGCTGAGGAAATTAAAATTATTGTGAAAACTGCAGAAAGGTATCTCGGTGTAACTGGTGTTTTGTGGGAAGCTGTAAATGAAGTTTTGTTGGGTGGGGTATCTGTATCGCAGTCTACTTGTGAACATACATAATATTATTAAAATATGTCAAGGAAATGCAATGAATCTGATTTATAATGGTCAAGACTTTAAGAATTTTATTTCTGATTTGTCAGATTCTTCTGATGTTATATCTGTTCAGGAAACCTGCACATTTTAAGTTTTTATTCCTGTGCAGGATTATATTGTCGTTTGGCTTGACAGGTTAGTTGGTAGAGGGGTGGTGTTGCCAGTTCTATAAGGAAAGGGGCAGGGTATAGAGTTGTGAATGGGACTAAAATGTATGACGCACTTGTAGGAGAAATTCTTGATTCAACAGGTATGTATGTAATTTTCTTGTTTGGAAATACTAACTTTTCTTTACTCATGGAAAATGGTTGTTGTAGTACCCATTCTAAAACCTGGAGCTCCCCGCCTGATGCTCCTTGTTATAGGCCAATATCATTAACATCTCATTTATGAAAACTTCTGGAATGTATGTTAATCGAGAGTTTGAATTATATTTTTTGATAAAAGAGGTGATTTCACGTTTTATCAGAGGGGAATCCGGAAGGGTAGAACAACATTCTAATCAGTTTTGTGGTTGGAAGATCACATTAGGAAAGCACGGTTAAATAAAGGTGTTGTAATAGCAATATTTTGTGATATTGAAAAGGCAAAATGATATTTATTGCAGGACGGCCTTCTGATTAATTTTTGAAAATGCAATTGAGGGGGCTATTGTACTTTTTTCTGATTTTATTTGGACGTCTTGTAAAGGTATGGGTGGGGAAGCATGACATTAAATTGATTTTTATCTGTGGAAGATGATATTAGGAAAGCACAGTTAAAGATAAATGTAGCAGCAGTATTTTTACTGTTCAAAAAGTCCGATGGTATTTATGGAAGGAAATAATTTTTATGAAATTGTGGAAATGAGGATGGAGGAGGTGATTATCTAATTGTGTAATTGGATGTCTTGTGTCAGGTATGGGTGGGCAAGTTATAGTCAGGTCGTTATGAGATAGAGATTGGGATCTCACAAGGCAGTATTTATTACTTAATTTTATAATTAGTGATATTTTTCTCTGAGATAAGTGTTGGAGTATTGAAATCACTATTTGCAGATGATGGCGGTTTATGGATTAGAGGGAGAAATTTCAATTTTACTGGATATAGGATGCACTCGCAATTAATAAGGTCGAACAGTTGGCAAATAGATGGGACAAGTTATGTGTTTTACAAACAGGATTAATGAACCTGCATTTGATTGGAAATGATAGGAACTGATATGGTCAAACTCTTTAAAAGGTGTCAGTGGTAAGATTTCCAGGTATGTGGATGGATAATAAGCTGACATGGAAGCACCGGATCAGAAAATAATTGATATATATAAAGAATCGTTAAATATTCTCAGTTATCCCTGTGGGTATGCTGGGGTGTTACATGAAAATATTTGTTGACCAATCTTGTTTGTTTAATTGGATCTGTTCTTCATTATGGTTGTGGTTTATCGATCAGATTCATCTTCAACTTTATTATGTTTGGGTGTGATACAAGCACAGGCTTTGAGATTGTGTTGTGGTGCAGTCAGATCTGTTTCAGCTTTACTGGTTGAAATTGTGGAGTTTGAATTTAATGTTAACATACTGGATTAATTTAAGGGGGAAGAAATGAGCATGCTGTTAAAGATGTGTTGGAGGACTGTTGGGAACTTCACAAGAAGAGTGTTTTTAGTTTTCGGTGCCTGGGTTCTTATCACATTTGAAATATGTGTTCGTTGGGTTGTGCAAAATGTCCCACAGTCACATTCTCGGTAAACCCACCTTGTTTCTTTCAATGCCTTTAGTTGATTATAGGATACACGATTTAATGAAGTCTAACAATTCTGATATTCCTGAGAATTTCAATATATATTAAGGACATTATTTAAATAGCTTAACCATTTTTCCAGAAGGATCAAAAGATAATTTAACTGGGAATGTTGGTGTTGCTGCGTTATGCGTGTATTATTGATAACAATAAAGAAACGACCTACCAGCCATTTATCAGGATTTACAACAGAATCGCTTGCCATTATTTCGTGCTTACAGTGGGTGGAGGAAATTTGTCCATGTAAAGTTTTAATTTGTTAAGAGTCCCTTTCGGTTTTGAAGAGTCTTAAAGAGTCTTAAAGAGTCTCGCAGCAGGTCAAATTTACTGCTGGAAACTCATCAAACATTGTTTCGTATTCAAAGGATTGGATTCGGGATCTGCACTGATTTGGGGTGCATGAAGACACGGTGAGCAGTCGGGTCCGGAGGAGTCGGTGGACCAGAGGGATCTGGGAACACAGATTCATAATTACTTGAAAGTGGCGTCACAGGTAGACAGCGTCGAAATGAGAGCTTTTGGCACATTGGACTTCATGAATCAAAGTATTGAGTACAGGATGTTATGTTGAAGTTGTATAAGACGTAGGTCAGGCCTAATCTGGAGTATTGTGTGTAGTTTCTGTTACCAGCCTGAAGGAAAATTATCAACAAAATTGAAAGAGTGCAGAGAAATTTACAATACGTTTGCTGGGACTTGAGGACTCGAGCTTTAGGAAAAGGTAAGGACTTTATTGACTTTAGTGTTGGAAAATGAAGGGGGATTTTGCAGATTTGTACACAATTATGAGTGTTGTTGACAGGGTAAATTGCAGACAGGATTTTTCCTCTGAGGTTAGGTGAGATGGGAACTAGAGGTCGCAGTTTAAGGGTGAAAGGTGAAATATTTGTGAGGAACCTGAGGGGGATTTCCTTCACGCAGAGGGTGGTGAGGGTGTGGGAAGAGCTGTCAGTGGAAGTTATGGATTTCACTGCAGAGAAGTTTGGATCAGTACATGGACGGGAGGGGTATTGAGGGCCATGGTCCAGCTTCGTTTATAACAAATTCGGTACGGACTAAATGGGCAAAAGGGTTTGTTTGTTTGTTGTAGTGCTCTCTGACTCTGGCGGTGTGCTGTAATGGGAGAGATCCCGCACATCTGCCATCCCCACCACCCCACTCGGGATACGGTTCCCTTGTCCTCACCTACCACTCCACCAGCCTCCTGGTTCATCGTATAATTCTCCGTAACTTCCGCCACCTTCAACAGGATCCCACTACCAAGCACATTTTTCCCTCCACGCCTTTCTGCTTTCCGCAGGGATCCCTCCCTACGTGACTCCCTTGTCCACTCGCCCACCCCCCCCCCCCCCCATCCCTTACCACCGATCTCCTTCCTGGCGGAACAAGTGCTACACCTGCCCTTAGGCTTCCTCCCTCACCACAATTCAGGGCCCCAGACAGTCCTTCCAGGTGAGGCGACACTTCACCTGTGAGTCGGCTGATGTGGTATACTGCGTCCGGTGATCCCGGTGTGGCCTTTTATATATTGGTGAGACCCGACGCAGACGGGGAGACTGTTTCGGTGAACACCTACGCTCTGTCCGCCAGAGAAAGCAGGATCTCCCAGTGGCCACACATTTTAATTCCACGTCCCATTCCCATTCTGATATGTCTATCCATGGACTCCTCTGCTGTCAAAATGAAGTCACCCTCAGGTTGGAGGAACAACACCTTATATACCGGCTGGGTAGCCTCCAACCTGATAGCATGAACATTGACTTCTCTAACTTCCGTTAATGCCCCTCCTCCCCTTCGTACCCCATCCCTGACTTATTTAGGTTTTTTTTCTCTCTCTCTGCCCATCTGTCTACCTGTTCTCCATCTCCCTCTGGTGCTCCCCTCCCCCTTTCTTTCTTGCCTGGCCTGCTGTGTTCCACCAGCATTGCGTGTGTGTTGCTTGAATTTCCAGCATCTGCAGATTTCCTCGTGTTTGCCATAACTTAAGAAAGCTTTTAAATGAAAACAACACGATCCAGAGTAATTTTTTCCAACATGAACGAATAGTGGCACAGTGTGCCAAATTCTAAGTCGTGTCACTGTAATAGATAGATAGATAGATAATTTATTCATCCCCATGGGGAAATTCAACATTTTTTCCAATGTCCCATACACTTGTTGTAGCAAAACTAATTACATACAATACTTAACTCAGTAAAAATATGATATGCATCTAAATCACTCTCTCAAAAAGCATTAATAATAGCTTTTAAAAAGTTCTTAAGTAGTTTACTTAAATACATTAAATACAATCAACCCCGGCACTTTAACATATCTTACTCCTGGCGGTTGAATTGTAAAGCCTAATGGCATTGGGGAGTATTGACCTCTTCATCCTGTCTGAGGAGCATTGCATCGATAGCAACCTGTCGCTGAAACTGCTTCTCTGTCTCTGGATGGTGCTATGTAGAGGATGTTCAGGGTTTTCCATAATTGACCGTAGCCTACTCAGCGCCCTTCGCTCAGCTACCGATGTTAAACTCTCCAGTACTTTGCCCACGACAGAGCCCGCCTTCCTTACCAGCTTATTAAGACGTGAGGCGTCCCTCTTCTTAATGCTGCCTCCCCAACACGCCACCACAAAGAAGAGGGGCGCTCTCCACAACTGACCTATAGAACATCTTCAGCATTTCACTGCAGACATTGAATGACGCCAACCTTCTAAGGAAGTACAGTCGACTCTGTGCCTTCCTGCACAAGGCATCTGTGTTGGCAGTCCAGTCTAGCTTCTCGTCTAACTGTACTCCCAGATACTTGTAGGTCTTAACCTGCTCCACACATTCTCCATTAATGATCACTGGCTCCATATGAGGCCTAGATCTCCTAAAGTCCACCACCATCTCCTTGGTCTTGGTGATATTGAGACGCAGGTAGTTTGAGTTGCACCATATCACAAAGTCCTGTATCAGTTTCCTATAATCCTCCTCCTGTCCATTCCTGACACACCCCACTATGGTCGTGTCGTCAGTGAACTTCTGCACATGGCAGGACTCCGAGTTATATTGGAAGTCTGATGTGTACAGGGTGAACAGGACCGGAGAGAGCACGGTCCCCTGCGGCGCTCCTGTGCTGCTGACCACCGTGTCAGACCTACAGTCTCCCAACCGCACATACTGAGGTCTATCTGTCAAGCAGTCCACTATCCAATCCACCATGTGAGAGTCTACTCCCATCTCCGTTAGTTTGTGCCTTAAGATCTTGGGCTGGATGGTGTTAAAGGCACTAGAGAAGTCCAGGAATGTAATCCTCACAGCACCACTGACCCCAGCTAGGTGAGAGAGGGATTTGTGCAGCAAATACGTGATACCATCCTCCACTCCCACGTTCTCCTTATAGGCAAACTGAAGAGGATCCCGGGCGTGCCTGGTTTGTGGCCTCAGATTCTGTATTATCAGCCGCTCCATGGTCTTCATCACGTGCGACGTCAAGGCAACAGGTCTGAAGTCATTCAACTCCTTTGGTTGTGGTTTCTTCGGTACCGGGACAATACAGGATGTTTTCCACTGTCTGGGTACTCTTCTCTGCTCCAGGCTCATGTTGAAGATGCGCTGTAGTGGTTCTCCCAGCTCAGTCGCAGAGGCCCTCAGTAATCGTGGGGAAACTCCATCCGGTCCCGCCGCCTTGCTGGTACAGATCTTCCTCAGTTGACCTTCCACCTGTGCAGCCGTAATCCTGGGCGTGGGCAAGGTCTACTGTGAGTGGCTATTTTCCTGTGAGGGAAGTAAGCCTGGTGTGGAGTTCTGTGGTGAGGATGAGATTGTGCTGTCGAACCTATTGAATAAGTTGTTCAGCTGGTTCGCTTTCTCCACATCTCCCCTTATGTTTGCCCCCCGCTTTGCACCGCATCCGGTGATGATCTTCGTCCCATCCCACACCTCCTTCATGCTTTTTTTCTGCAGCTTTTGTTCTAGCTTCCTCCTATACTGCTACAACAAGTGCATGGGACATTGGAAAAAATGTTGAATTTCCCCATGGGGATGAATAAAGTATCTATCTATCTATCTATCTATCTATCTATCTATCTATCTATCTAATTTGCAGGTTGAGTCGCCGGTCAGGAAGGCAAATACGGTGTTCACATTCACTTCGAGAGGACGAGAATCTAAAACCAAGGATGTAATATTGAAGCTTCATAAAGCACTGGCGAGGCCTCACTTGGAGTATTCTGATCAGTTTTAGATCTCTTATCCTAGAAAGGGTGTGCTGACATTGGAGAGGGTTCACAAGAGGTTCGCATAAATGATTCCTGGATTGAAAGCCTTGTCATATTAAGAGCCAATGTGGCTCTTCATCTGGTTTAAATCATGTGTAGAATCGCGTGATCTTGTGAACACACACACACACACACACACACACACACACACACACACACACACACACACACACACACACACACACACACACACACACACACACACACACACACACACACACACACACACACACACACACACACACACACACACACACACTGTCACATCTGCCTCCCCAGGTCTCCACTCTATTATGTGTTAGTTCAATATTCGGTTGGTTTCAATGTGATTTCTTCCTTATTTTTCTAAACTTAACGAGTACAGGCCGAGAGTCATCAAACGCTCCTCATATGTTCATTCTTTTATTCCCTGTTCAACCTCCTCAAATGTATTGAGCAGTGTTACCAAATGTAACGTTTAAGAAAGAACCAGCAGCAATAGATTACACCTGGAATCTGGTTTTGATGTTAAAACCATTATCTTTATTAGTAACCACTTGTAATATAGTAACTCAACCAAGATAAACAAAAGTTCACAATGATCTGTGTGTGTATGTGTAAATATAACTCCCAGCTATTGAGCATGGGGGAATAAGGCTCAGAGTCTTGAGATGGTAAAGTACGAAAGTTCAGTCATCCACGGAATAAATGATGGGGAAGAGATATTCGCAATGCACGTTGTACTGGAGAGAGAAGGCAAGTACCAAGTATTCCACAGGTTCCACGCTGGGGAAACGAGATAACAGCCGCCGTAGATCTTGTCCGTCATCGTTCCAAATCCACATACGAATTATCACCGAAAACGACCTGTAACAGGAATATCGTCTTCCAGAGGTTACCACACAACATACCCAGGCAAGGGTTAACACGTAAGTGGTCCCACAAGATATCCTAAAATCCACTCCTGTGGATTATACGAAGTGACAATCACACATTCTGGAGGAAAGTTGCCCCGGTAGTTCGTAGTTCCAAGTCTTGCGAAGACTGCCAGAGTAGCTGTTTTTTTCTCTCTCTCCCTCCCTCCCTCCCTCCCTCTCTCTCTCTCTCGCGCTCTCTCTCTCTCCCCCTCCCTCCCCTCTCTCTCTCTCCCTCTCTCTCTCCTTCCCTCTCTCCCTCCCTCCCTCCCTCCCCCCTCTCTCTCGTGCTCTCTCTCTCTCTCTCTCTCTCTCTCTCTCTCTCTCTCTCTCTCTCTCTCTCTCTCTCTCTCTCTCTCTCTCTCTCTTTTAATCTGCACACACCGCGACAGCCTGTCACTGACGTCATAGTCCCGCCTCACTCAGGCGCTTACAGCGACAGTCCACAGTAAACGAAATCTGCGGGTTGGTAACAGCAGAGACTCTCCGAGATCTCCCCTCTTCAGAATAAATCCCATGATATTGTGTATCCCTTACAAACAATGCAATGTTGTATAATTCCAACAATTACACAACATTTATTGAATTGTGATTTATTGTATTGTGTTTCACACAGCTTGTTGTCCAGGGACTGGGTTCTAATCACGCTGGGAATATGGGTTCGTTGGATTATGCAATATGTCCCACTGTCGCGTTCTTTGTAACCCCACATTGATTTTCTCAATGCCTTTAGTTGATTTAAGGATACACAATTCAATGAAGTCTAAGGATTCTGTTCTGGTTGAGAATCTTGATTCGTCAATATATTGTGGAAAATTATTATGATATCAAAACCGAACAGGCATCTGAACTAATTACAACTTCACATGAACAAATTTCCACCACCCACTATAAGCCTAAATTGAGGGAAACAGATTCTACTATATATACTGATAAATGGTTGGTAAGTTGTTTCTTTATCATTACCTGTAATTCATGCACAAAAACAATCCCAGTTATGTTGTAATTTGTTCAGATGCCTGTTCGGTTTTGATGAGTCTTAAAACAGGTAATTCTCACAGTAGGACAGATGTACTGTTGGAAACTCATCAAACATTATTTCATACGCAGAGTATTTGTTTATATTTCCACTTCTTATGGGTCCCTGCACACAGCGGTTCAGTTACAAAAGCTGTTAAAATTTCAACTAGCATATCAGAAGCTAAGCGGTTGGTGGGTTAATAATTATATCGAGACTGGTGGGATAAAGGACATCAAATAAGACACCTTTACAGAATACATACCTGTTGGGTTTATGGGAGATCGGGGGTAAAACAAGAAGGTAAGTAATCACGTTGACACGACTTAGAATTTGGCACACTTATGCTTCACTATTCCTTCGTTCGTGTTGGAAAACATTACTCTCTGTCGTTTAGTTTTCATTTAAAAGTTTACTTAAGTAATGGCAGTAATTTTAATTTAATTCACGGTATTGTGTTTCGTTACGTACAACCTATAGGACTTTTGAGGGGTTATTTAGGTTTCATTTGAAAAAGGAAGCAGTGAGGGATTTATGTCCCAATTCTCTACACCACACTCCAGTACAGTTAGTGGAATGTCCACCGTCATTTATACAAACCCCGGCCCTCGTTCTTCACGTTAGCCAATCATTCAAGGGGAAGGCGGAGACTGGTGTGATTGACAGAGGATTAGCCAACCAGCATCCGAATAGACCGTCGCCATTTTGTGGCGTCAGGCAGTGAGTTCGTTGGGCGGGAATTGGAATAGATGGACATATGTACAGACCAATGAGCGAAGGGCATCCGGAGTAGTTGTTTGACTGACAGCTGACGGACCCAGTGAGGTATCGACACTCCAGGACAATCCATTTATACTCCCCACCCCTCCACCCACACTATCCCAATGTCCCGCCGCTGCTGGTCAAAGGGACAATCCGCCCGGGAATAACACCTGGGAGATGAGGCGGTGAATGTGAGGAGCTGGAGCCCGGACCGGAGACACTGCGGCTGTCGCTGGTATGTGCTCAGGACGCGGCTTTATTAATGAACTGAAGCCCCGAGGTGACCGGATATTTCACCGGCTCATCACCTGATAACGTCTGACCCGCGCAATCCCCACGGAGACAGATTGTGATTACATTAATGAATTAATATTTAACCAAATGTGGGAGTCAGCTGTCTCAACAAAGGTTGGGATCAATGGAATATGCTGCCAGTGTAAATTTGCCTTGAGACTCGTCACAGCTCCAAATCTGCACACAGCCCTACATACACATTAAGTGCAAGAATCATTTCACGAAATGGCTGTCTCCATTAAAAAAAAACAAAAACAGAGGTCAAAGTTCACATTGCATTTATTATTGAAGTCTGTATAAAGGGAAAAACCATGAGATTTGTAACACCTCGAAATCCATCGGTTCCCCCAAGTCAGTGTTCAGCCCCGAATCCGCCAACACACCCACTCCAGTCAATGTGCACCCCAAAGCAACCGACACATCTGTTACCAGCTCCTGTTTCCTTAACTCTGAGTGTCACTTTCAGAGGCTGGAGCTGGTTTCTGAGTGACAGCCGAAGAGAGAGAGAATATTTAAGAACTGTGTTCACAAAACAGCTGCCTCCTCCTGAAAAGTAGCAAGAACAAAGTTTAAATTTCAAACACACGTCCACATGCATAGTCCCCATATTCTAGTTGACATCCCCTTAAATCTACGCTCCTCCCCAAACCATCCTCACCCCGGTGTCAGTGGGTGCCCGCAAATCCACCAACACCCCCATATTCACTGACAAACCCCTATGTCTGCGCATATCCTGTGCACCCCATATTCGCCAAAACGTTTCTAAGTCAGCACAATCCTCAAATCCGTGTGCAACCCCAAATCCGCTGAGACACTCAAATCTGTGCGCAGCCCTAAATACTCCCAAATCCCCGTGCACCCTCAAATGCCCAAAGCAGTGTGAGCCCCAAATTCACCGACACTCCAAAATCCATATTCACCAACATACCCTGAAACCTTCGCACATCCGCAAATCAATGTGCAGACCCATTTCCATGTGAACCCCCAAACCCGCTGATATCCCCACAAGCACACTAGATTATCCCAGAGAAAGAATCATTTCAAACAGTTCACAAAATAGCTCTCTGCATCTTAAAACGATGAAAATGCAAACTGCATTCATTTTTAAAGTATTTCTGTATGTCTGCATCTCTGTGTGTTCCTATGTGTCCTCGTCTGTGTCTGCCCGTCTTTTCATGTGTCTGTGTGTGTTTGTGTCAGAGACCAGCTCGCAGACGGCGCTCGGTCTTTGTCGTGACGGCGTAGCTACTGAGAACACTCGGCTATCCCGTCGACTCCACATCCCCTCCCCCGCCTATTCTGCAGCACACAGAAAGGGAACAAACTGGCCTCTCCCGGAAATCACAAGCCTTCATCTCTGAGAGAACATTGCTGCTTTCCAAACCGTCATCACAGTGCGGGGTGGGAGGGGGGGATGTGGGGACGGGAGGGTGGCCGGGAAAGCGGGCGACAGAAAAGGGGGAGGATTAGTGAGGAATGTGTGGAGGAAAGAGTGGGGCGGTGTGGATGAGAACGGATGAAGAGAGGAGGACAGGGAGAAAGAAATTGAGGCTACGTATATTTACTCTCTCTCTCTCTTTCCCTCCTCTCTCCTCCACACTCCCTTCCCCCGCCTATTCTGTAGCACATAAAAAGGGAACAAACTGGCCTCTCCCGGAAACCACAAGCCTTCATCTTCCGAGAAAACACTGTCACTGTCCAAAAAACGAAGAATTGCACAACATCAGACAATTCACTGTGCGAGTCAACCGTCATCACAGTGCGGGGTGGGGGATGTGGGGACGGGAGGATGGCCGGGAAAACGAGCTGCAGAAAAGGAGGAACTGGGGAGAGTGTGAGAGGCAGGGGAAGCGTTGATTAGAAAGGGAGAAAGAGACAATAAGGTAAAGGAGGAGGGAGTGAGTGGGTAGGATAGGGAGGAATGTGCTGGGGACAAGGATGTGTCAGTGGGGAAGGGAACGGATGAAGAGAGGAGAGAGACAGAGAGTGTGTGGAAGAGAGGGAAATAGGTGAGGGGAGAGGAGGAAGGGAAAGAATGAGGGAGTGGGAGACAAGAGAGGGAGAGAAAGAGACAGTGAGGGAACGGGGAAGCAGAGGTGGCAAAAGTGGGAAGGGGTGAAGATGGGGGCAGGAGAGTGGGGAGAGTTTGAGCCAAAGAGGAGGAACGAGATATTTTTGGGAAGTGGTGTGAACGCCAATGTGAAGTTTTAGGGAGTGTGTGTGTGTGTGTGTGTGTGTGTGTGTGTGTGTGTGTGTGTGTGTGTGTGTGTGTGTGTGTGTGTGTGTGTGTGTGTGTGTGTGTGTGTGTGTGTGTGTGTGTGTGTGTGTGTGTGTGTTTGTTTTCAACAACTTTACAATCCCTGGCTCTGATCGCCACACTTTGACCATGGATATCCAGTATCAATTCACTTCTATCCCCAGCAGGAAATCCTGAAAGCACATCGTTTGCTTCCCGACAACAGCCCCAACCAATTCCCCTTCATCGACACATTATTTGGAGTCAGAGGGCACTATAACAAGCAAACAAACCCTTTTCCCCATTTAGTCCGGACAGAATTGTTATTCTGCCGAGTCCCATAACCGCAGCTGGACCATGGCCCTCAATACCCCTCCCGTCCATGTACCGATCCAAACTTTACTACAATGAAATCCATAACTTCCACTGACAGCTCTTCCCACACCCTCACCACCCTCTGAGTGAAGGAATTCCCACTCAGGTTCCTCTTAAATATTTCACCTTTCACCCTTAAACTGCGACCTCCAGTTCCCATCTCACCCAAACTCAGAGGAAAAATCCTGCCTGCATTTACCCTCTCAACAACACTCATAATTTTGTATAAATCTGCAAAATCCCCCTTCATTTTCCAACACTAAAGGGAATAAAGTCCTCAACTATTCCTAAAGCTCGAGTCCTCAAGTCCCAGCAAACGTATTGTAAATATTTTCATGTAACACCCCAGAATACCCGCAGGGATAACTGAGAATATTTAATGTTTCTTTATATTTATCAATTATTTTCTTATCTGGTGCTTCCAAGTCAGCTTATTATCCGTCCACATGCCTGGACATCTTACCACTGACACCTTTTAAGGAGTTTGACCATATCAGTTCCAATCATTTCCAATCAAGTGCAGGTTCATTAATCCTGTCTGTAAAACACAGCACTTGTCCCATCTATTTGCCGACTTTTCGACCTTATTAATTGCGAATGCATCCTATATACAGTAAAATTGAAATTTCTACCTCTATTCAATAAACCTCCATCATTTGCATATAGAGATTTACACAACGAAAAACCTATCTCAGAAAAAAAATATTAATTATAACATAAAATAATAAATACTGCCTGTGGGATCCCAGTTTCTATCTCATAACAACCTGAATATAACTTTCCCACCCATACCTGACACAAAACGTTCAATTAAAATAACTCAAAGTTAGATAACAGCCCCTCCATCTTCATTTCCACAATTTCATAAAAATTCTTTCCTTCCATAAATATCATCTGCCTTTTGAATAGTAAAAGTACTGCTGTTACAACATCTATATTTAACTGGCTTTACTAATATCATCTTCCAAATATAAAAATGAATGCAATGTCATACTTGCCCATCCATACCTTTACATGACGTACAAATAGAAACAATCAGAAAAATTTGTACAATAGCCCTCTCAATTGCATTTCCAAAAATTAATCAAAAGTCCATCAATAAATATTATTTGCCTTTTCAATATCAAAAATATTGCTATTACATCTTTATTTAACTATACTTTCCTAATATGATCTTCCAAACCCAAACTGATTCCAATGTTATTTAAGGCAGAGATTGCTAGGTATCTGAGTAGCCAGGGTATCAAAGGTTATGGTGAGAAGGCGGGGGAGTGGGACTAAATGGGAGAATGGATCAGCTCATGATAAAATGGCAGAGCAGACTCGATGGGCCGAATGATGGACTTCTGCTCCTGTGCCTTATGGTCTTATTCTACCGTTCCAAATTCCCCTCTGATAAAACGTGAAATTACCTCTTTTATCGAAAATATAATTCAAACACTCGATTGCCATACATTCCACAAGTTTACATAAATGAGAGTTTAATGATATTGGCCTACAAGGAGGATCAGACGGGGAGATCCAGGTTTTAGAATGGGAACTACTACAGCCATTTTCCATGAGAGAAGTAGATGGCCAAACCTCCAAATACGATTCAGAAAGTTAATATTTTCACAAAAGAAAATTGCACACATACCTGTTGAATCAAGATTTTCCACAAGTTCATGATACATTTTATTCCCATTCACAACGCTATACTCTGCCTCTTTCCTTATACAACTGACAACACCACCCCTCTACCAACTAACCTGTCAAGCCAAACGACAATATAATCCTGCACAGGAATAAAAACTTAAAATATGCAGGTTTCCTGAACAGATATAACATCGGAAGAATCTGACAAATCAGAAATAAACTGCTTAAAGTGTTGACCATGTAAAATCAGGCTTCTTGCATTTCACTTCAATATTTCAATCCCATTACATATCTTCACAAGTAGACTGGGATGCAGAAACCCCCACAAATCAGAGCTTCATTTACAGCTTCCCACATAACACCAGTTACACCAAGATACCTTTCTGCAGCTTTCACAATAATTTTAATTTCCTCAGCAGGGTGAGATGTCTGATCAGTACAATTCACCACATCAGTTATAAACATCACAAACTTCATTTTATCCAACAGTGAAGTATCTTTGGTGAGGGAACTGTGATGCCGGCATATATCCACTGACGTCACAGTCTGTTCTCTGAGTGGGATCACTTTATCCAGTTTACCTGCTCTGCTTGCTGTACTTGTCCTTGAACAGGCCCTTCTGCTCACTGTGTTCTGATCCAATTGAACTGGTTACTTCATGCCTTACTAAACCAATCCCTTCTGCCTACACAAGGAACACATCTCTCCATTCGCCTCACATTCACCTTCACGTGGTATCTAATAGCCTCTATCACATCTGCCTCCATCACCACCCCTGATATTCACTCCAGACACCCAACACGACGGGAATGAAAAACAAAACTTGAAACGCAAATCTCCTTTAAACATCCTGAGTTAGGTTTTTAACATCATTGTCTTTTCTAATTGTTTTTTTTTAACAGCAGCTATGCAGAGAAAAGATACAAAATTACACTAAATTACAAAATACTTCAATAGTGCAAAAAGGTCCAATGAGGATGTGTTCCCCCTTTCTCCTGAAGTGCATGCCCTTTAGCATTGGACATTTCCTCCTTACAGAAACAATCCCAGCTGTCCACTCTGCCTGTGTCTCTCACATTCCTGTAAACGTCTGTCAGACCTCCCTCAGCCTCTGCCACTCCGGAGAAAATTACCGGAGATTGTCCGGTCTCACTTTATCCAGGCAGCATCCTGTTAAGCCTCTTCCACTCACCATCCAAAACCTCCGCATTATTCCTGTATTCGAATGCAATTCTCCAGATGTGGTTAAACGAGAGATTTATACAACTGCAACATAACTGCCTGACAATGGAACCACTATCTGGGAGTTATGAACTCGGATTCCAAGATCCCCCTGTAGATCAACACAATCCAATCTCGCCCCATGAATACAACAGCAACGAGATAATGCTGAGGCTTTATAAGACACTAGTCAGGCCGCGTTAGGCCCCATATCTCAGACAGTATGTGTTGGCATTGGAGAGAGTCCAGAGGAGGTTCAGAAAGATGATTTCGGGAATGAAGGGGTTAAAATATGAGGAACACTTGGCAGTTTTGACCCTGTGCTCTCTGGAACTCAGATAAATGCGGGGCATCTCAATGAAACCTACCGAATGTTGAAAGGACTGGATAAGGTGGATGTGGAGAAGGTATTTCCTGTGGTGGGGCACAGCCACAAAGTTGAGGGGCCACCTTTTCAAACAGAGGTAAGCAGCTTATTTTTTTTATTAGCCAAGGTGTATTGGATCTGTGGAATGCTCTGCCACAGACTGCGGTGGAGGCCGAGTGTGTGGGTATATTCAAGGCGGCAGTTGATCATTTCCTGATCGGTCAGGGCATCAAAGGATATGGCAGGAGGTCAGATATCTGGAACTGAGTGCGATCTGGGATCAGCCATGATGGAAAGGTGACTGACTCAATGGGCTGAATGGCCTAATTCTGTTCCTATGCCTTATGGACTTATGAACAGAAGCCCCCTCAATCATGATGAACCTCCTCTGCACTCTTCCAGCACAAAACATCCTTTGTACAGAATGCTAAGCGGAACTGAATGGAACTTTTCAAGAACGTTGTCAAGTCAGGCAGCATCTGTTGAGGGGAATAGAGTCGATGGTTGGGACAGAACCCCTCCCTTACGGCACTAACACAGGCCCTTCGGCCCAAACTTTCCATGCTGTCCTCCAGTCCATTTAAACTAATTCCACTGCCTGTCTTTGACACAGAACATAGAAATCTACAGCACATTACAGGCTCTTCAGCCCACAATGTTGTACCGACCATGTAACCTACTCTAGAGACTGCCTAGGATTTCCTGATCCTATATCCCTCTATGTTTCTAAGCTCCATGAACCTATCTAAGAGTCGCTTAAAATATCCTATTGTATCCACCTCCACCACCGTTGCCAGAAGCCCATTCCATGCTCCCACCACTCTCTGTGTAAGAAACTTACCCCTGACATTCCCTCGGTACCGACTTCCAAGCAGCTTAAAACTACGTCCCCTCGTGTTAGTCACTTCAAGCCTGGGAAAATGCCTCTGGTTATCCATATGATCAAAGCCTCTCATCATCTTATACACCGCTATCAGTTCACCTCTCATCCTCCGTCACTCCAAGAGGGAAAGGCCAAGTTCACTCAATCTATTCTCATAAGGCATGCTCTCCATTCCAAGAGCAACATCCTTGTAAATCTACTCTACACTCTCTATAGTATCCACATCCTTCCTGCAGTGAGGCCACTAGAACTGAACACATGACTCCCAATGAATTTAAGAAGTTTATTAATAATGCAGGTCAGGTATCCCCAGGAAAGAGTGATATTTGAAATTGTAAATGTACATATTTCTCTTTTGTGAAAATATTAAATGTTTGAATTGTGCATCTACTTTCCTCATGGAAAATGGAAATAGTAGTGCCTATTCTAAATCCTGGCAGATCCCCATTTGATCCTTCTAGTTAAGGGCCTATATCGTGAATGTCTCATTTATGTAACCTTATGGAATGTATGGTAATCGAGCGCTTGAGTTATATTTTGGAAAGAGTGGTGATAAAGTGGTTTATTAGAGTGGATTTTGGAAGGGTGAAATGACATTAGATTCAGTTTTAGGTTTGGAAGATGATATTCGGAAAGCACAATTAAATAAAGATGTTGTAATAGCAGTATTTCTTGATACTGAAAAGGGAAATGATATGGAAGAAAGGACTTTTGATTAAATTAGGAGTGAGGGGGACATTGTATAATTTTTCTGAGTTTTTTTTTGGATGGACTGTCCAAGTACCGGTCGGCATGTTATGTTTGTGTTTCTATGAGATAGAGAATGGGATCCCACAAGGCAGTATTTGTAGCCCTTCATTATTTAATATTATGATTAATGATATTTTCTCTGAGATGGGAAAATGGGATACCCTGGGTAAATCACAATATACAGATGACGTAGCTTTATAGATTAGAGGTATTAATTACAATTTACAATTAATAGGTCAAACAGTGGGCAGATTGATGAGGATTTTAAGCTTTCAGTCGTTAAAATACATAACATCGTTTACAAACAGCATTAATAAACTTGAACGTGATTTTAAATTATATGATTAATGTCTTGAGGAAGTGTCAGTGGTAAGATTTCTCAGTATGTGGATGGATAATAAGCTGACGTGGAAGCACCTATCAGTAAAATAATTGATGAATGTAAAGGAGCTTTAAATCTCCTCAGACATCTATGTGGGTATTCTTGGGTGCAACATGAGAATCTTTGTTGACCAATTATATTTGTTTAATTTGATCTGTTCTTGATTATGTCTGTGTGGCTTATGGATCAGCTTCATCTTCAAATTAAAAATATTTGTATGTGATACAATTACAGACTTTAAGATTGTTTTCCAGTGCAGTATTGTTATCTCCTGTTTTGGATAAACTGAGTGCAATGGGACAATTGCCCTCAAAGTAACTGAGGTTCAAGTTGATGTCAAATTACTGGATTAATTTGCGGGGGCAAGGAAATGATCATCCTGTTAAAGGTGTGCTGGAGGACGGTTGGGGACATCACAAGAAGAGTGTTTTTTTGTTTTGGGTGGCTGGGTTCTTACCACGCTGGGAATATGGGTGTATTTGATGATACAATATGTCCCACTGTAGCTTTCTCTGTAACCCCACCTTGTTTTTTCCAATGACTTCAGTTGATTTTAGGTTAAACAATCGGATTCGGTTATGCCTGAGAGTCTGTTGGTTCATCAGTATATTAATGAAAGTTATTATCCTACAGTAACAATTTTTACAGATGAATCAGAAGATAATTTAACTGGGGATGTTGGTGTGGCTGTTTTTGTGTGCCTGAATTGCAGGTAATGATAAAGAAATGACCTATAGTCATTTATCAGCATAGGAAGTAGAATTCTTTGCCAACAGCTTTGGCTTACAGTGGGTGGAGGAAATTGGTCCTTATAATTTGCTCAGAATACATTTCGGTTTTGATGAGTCTTAAACAGGTCATTCTGGCAGTAGGTCAGATTGACTGTTGGAAACTTGTCAAACGGTATTTCAAATATAAAGTTTGATTTATATGTCTGCACATTATGGGCCCTGCACATCACACTGTTGAGGGAAATGATGATGTTGACTGTTTAGCACCAAAAGCTGTTAAATGTTAAGCTGTGGATATAGACCTTCCATTTAGCAAATTAGAAGCTAAAGGGTTGGTAGTGTTAAGAATTAGGGGCTTATGACAAGACGTAGGATAATGGACATAAGGACAGACACCTTTACAGAATACATAAACCTATTGGGTTTATAGAAGAAGGGCTTAAAACAAGGGAAGGAATGATATTCACATGACATAGAAATGACCACACTGTGCTTAATTATGCCTTGTATCTAATTGGAAAATTTCATTCTGTGTCGTGTACATTTTGTCATTATGAAACTGTCGAAACACATACTATTTCAATGTGAAGCGTATAAGGCTGAAGAAAAATCAAATGCAGTCTTCAGTACAATCTTTGCGAGGGTAGATAGTTTTCAGATAAAAACTATTAAATTATGGGACTGACTTTAAATCAATTCACAGTTTGAGCTGGAAAAGACATGTAATAATTGTGTTAAACCTAAGGAAATGACATATTAGGTAGCAAAGGTGAGTGGGATGTTGGATTATTGGGATGTTCTTAAAATCCAACAAAAGGCAACGAAAAAAGCCATAAGAATGGTCAAGACGAAATATGAGGGCAAACTGGCCAATAATATAAATCAGGATACTAAAAGTTTAGTTTTCAGTTACATGAAGAGTGAAAGGGAGATGAGAGTTGATAGTGGACCACTGGAAAATGATGCTGGTGAAGTAGTAATGGGGGACAAAGAAATGGCAGATGAACTTAATGAACAATCTTCACTGTCTTTTCCGGTCAGCACCGTCCCCACTTGTCCCATTTAACCTGTCTCATTACGGGTGGACTTTAGGACCCGGGGGAGCTCAGGACCCGCCGCCCGTAGCTGCTGCTGAATCCCCGGTGTTTCTGTTCGGTTGACGGATGCGGTGAACGAGTTAAAATTAATCGATCGATAATTCTCATCTCGTGTTTGTTTTCACTCCACAGAACCATAGAACACTACGGCACAGAAAACAGGCCATTTGGCGCTTCTAGTCTGTGCGGAAACTTTATTCCGCTCGTCCCATTGACCTGCACCCAGTCCGTAACCCTCCAGACCTCTCCCATCCATGTATCTATCCAATTTATTCTTAAAACTTAAGAGTGAGCCCACATTTACCACTTCAGATGGCAGCTCGTTCGACACTCCCACCACTCTCTGAGTGAAGAAGATCCTCCTCATGTTCCCCCTAAAGCTTTCCCCTTTCACCCTAAAACCATGTCCTCTCGTATTTATCGTTCCTAATCTAAGTGGAAAGAACCTGCTCGCATTTACTGTCTATACCCCTCATAATTTTGTAAACCTCTATCAAATCCCCCCTCATTCTTCTACGCTTCAAGGAATAAAGTCCTAACCTGTTCCAATCTTTCCCTGTAACTCAACTCCTGAAGACCTGGCAACATCCTAGTAAATTTCTGCACTCGTTCAATCTCTCCAACCTCTCCATGGATACCTCATGTCTGAACTTTATGAACTAACCTCCCATGTGGGACCTTGTCAAAGGCCTTACTAAAGTTCATGTAGACTTCATCTACAGCCTGTCCTTCACCTACTTTGTTGGTAACCTCCTCGTAAAAGTCTTCAAGATTCATTAAACACGATCTACCATGCACAAAACCATACTGACTATCCTTAATCAGCCCTTGGCTGTCCAAATACTTGTACATCCGATCTCTCAGTACATCTTTCAATAATTTACCTACTACTGATGTCAGGCTCACTGGCCTGTAATTACCTGGTTTACTATTGGAGCCTTTTTTAAACAATGAAATAACATGAGCTACCCTCCAATCCTCCGGCACTGCACCCGTGGCTCAGGACATTTTAAATATTTCTGTCAGGGCCCCTGCAATTTCTACTCTAGTCTCTCTCAAGGTCCGAGGAAATATCAAGTCAGGCCCGGGGGATTTATCTACCTTTATTCGCTGTAAGGCAGCAAGCACCTCCTCCTCTTTAATCTACAAATGTTCCATGACACTACTGCTTGTTTCCCTTCCTTCCATATACACTATGCCAGTTTCCTGAGTAAATACTGATGCAAAAAAAACTGTTTAAGATCTCCCCCATCTCGTGAGGCTCCACACATAGACGACCACTCTGATCTTCTAGGGGACCAATTTTGTCCCTTACTATCCTTTTACTCTTAATATACTTGTAGAAACCCTTCGGGTTTTCCTTCACATTATCTGCCAAAGCCACCTCATGTCTTCTTGTTGCCTTCCTGATTTCCTTCTTTAGTATTTTCTTATGTTTTCTATACTCTTCAAGTAACTCATTTGCTCTTTGTTGCCTCTACCTGCTATACACTTCTCTCTTTTTCTTAACCAGATCGCCAATATCCCTTGAAAACCAAGGTTCCCTGTGTCTGTTAACTTTGCCTGTTCCTGGTATGAACATGCAAACTCTGCACTCTCAAAATTTCACCTTTAAAGGCCGTCCACTTACTGAACACATCCTTGCCAGAAAGAAATTATCCTAATCCACTCTTCCTAGATTAGTGTGGTCACACCTTTCCCGTTCCTTAGCTCCACCCATATGGCCTCTGTAGACAAGCCCTCCGGTCTGTCCTGTCCACGCACAGCTGTGATATTTTCCCTGACTAGTAATGCCACTCCTCCCCCTTTCATCCCTCCCCCTCTATCACGTCTGAAACAAGGAATATTTCTATCATGTATAAACCTTAGGTGAGAGGTTATCTTTTTGTATTAATGTATTAAAAATAAATTATAAATTCTACCAATGAGAATTACAAATTCTCTAACTGAAGGATTCATATTCAAAATAGTATCCAACAAATCAGATTCTTGCATATATGGGAACTTAGATAATTATTTTTTGTAAAAAAATGTCTAACCTGAAGATATTGCAGTAAGTGTGTATGAGAGAGAGAATTTTTGCTAATTAACTTCAAAAGTCATCAATCAACCATGACAAAATAAATGAAAATAAAAATAAATAAATCTGCAAAAAAAAACAGATCCCCTTAATCACTAAAGATTAAACAAGTTTGGGAGAGAGAACTTAATATGACCTTTGTTAATGAAGATGGTCAATTCTTCTTTAATATGTGCCAATCAGTGTTTAATTCAATTTAAAATTGTTCACTGTTACTTTTTAACAAAGGAGAGACTATCCAAAATATTTCCTAACATAGACAATTATTGCGATTGGTATAAAACTGAAGTAGCCACTTTTTCACATATGTTCTGGTCATGTTCTTCATCAAAATGTTTTTTGAAATCTTTATTTTCTACAATTTCTAAAGCTCTGAAAATTAATTTACAACCTAATGTACAAAGCTTTGATTTCTGTCTATACATGCAGTGCTCGCATGACCTTTATCCTCCTCCAACTCACTATCTGCTCTAACACTCTGGTTCCCCTCTCTCTGCAAATCTAGCTTAACCCCCTCCCCCGCCCCCCCCCCCACCCCCCACCCCCGAGCAGCACTGGCAGATCTACCCGCAAGAATGTTGGTTCCCCTCCAGTTCAGGCGCAAACCATCCCGCCGGAACAGGGCTCACCTTCCCGGGAACAAAGCACAATTGTCCAATAACATGAAGCCCTCCCTCCTGCACCGTCTCCTTGGCCACGTATTTAGCTGCACTCTCCGCACATTTATATTTACAGGGACTTTACTCCTGACTCCGGTCCCGGGACCCGACCCGTTTACAGACCCGGAGCGGATCCGGAGCAGATTCTCAGCCACTGGTTTTCATCCACAGTCCGGAAGAAAGGATAAAGTTTTTCCGTGAATTTATTCCCAGTGAAGGTGTGGAGATGGGACTTGGTCTCCGCGTTGTAAAATGAAACTGTCCCGGACTCATAACTGAGATAAACTCCCACCCTCCCGGGGATGGGACCGGCAGCGAGACGGGACTCGGGGGAGCGGGGACCACGGTCCACGTCATAATCCCGATGTAACTCGTCACCAAACCGCCCGATGACCCAGAACCCGGTCTCCGGACTCAGTCTGACCCATCCCTTCCTCTCCACAGACTCTGCGGCGACTCCCAGACACCAGAAACGATTCCCCGTCACCCACACCTCCCAGTAATGTCTCCCCGATGTGAATCTCTCCGATCCCAGCACACAAAGCCAGTCTGTGAATCTCTTCCCGGTGTCAGGGAGATTCCTCCGGGTCCCGGTCCGTCTCACACTCTTCCGATCCTCAGACACCTCGAGCTCCGGATGCGCCGTTTCCACATCCAGGGTGACAGAGGCTGGGGGTAGAGTCAGAATCAGAATCAGAATCAGAATCAGACTTTAATCGCCAAGTACCTATGCACAAACAAGGAATTTACTTCCGGCAGATGTTGTCTCTCTGCTCATAACAATAATAATGATAAATATAAATGAAAATATAGATTATACATACAGGTAGTGCAATCCAAGTAATAGTTAGTCGACAGTTAACCGGCAGTTAACTGTACAGCAAAGTGACCGCAGTAGGGAAAAAACTTCTCCAGTGCCTATTAGTCTTAGTCTGGAGGGATCTGAAGCGCCTCCCAGACGGAAGCAGATCAAACAGTCCGTGCGCAGGATCGGAGGAGTCCTTTATGATGTTCCCCGCCCTCTTCTTCAACCTGGAAGAGTACACGTCCACAATAGAGGGCAGGGAGGCTCCAATGATGCGCTCGGCAGTCACTCGGACAGCGCGGCACCGGGGATCGGGGGGAGACTCGGGCAGCGGGTCCCCGGGGATCGGGGGGAGACTCGGGCAGCGCGACCCCGGGGATCGGGGGGGGGGAGACTCGGGCAGCGCGGCCCCGGGAATCGGAGGGAACCACGGGCAGCGCGGTCCCGGGGATCGGGGGAGGAGTCTCGGGCAGCGCGGCCCCGGGGATCGGGGGGAGACTCGGGCAGCGCGGCCCCGGGGATCGGGGGAGGAGTCTCGGGCAGCGCGGCCCCGGGGATCGGTGGGAGACTCGGGCAGCGCGGCCCCGGGGATCGGGGGGGAGACTCGGGCAGCGGGGACCCGGGGATCGGGGGGAGAAAAAAGCGGATGGACTCCCCAAGGGTTTTCCGCTGGACAGGGGAAACATCCTCCCTCACCCCTGCCTGTTGACCCCTGAAAGAATTTTGTGTTTCCATGAGATCTCTCATTCTTCGAAACTGGGAACAGAGAACATAGAGCAGTACAGCACAGGAACAGGCCCGTCATACAATGTTCACATTCATTTCTGAGTGTGAAGTGGGGGAGTGTGATGGTTTGAGACAGTAAAGGCGGTGATAATAGGAACCAGTAGGGGAGAGATGAATGGCAGATTGAACCAGGTGGGGGAGGGGTGGAAAGACCGTGGGTGAACTGTGTGTGTAGACGTAATGAGAAGCTGGAGGGGGCAAAGTTGGGAGATGAGAATGACTTTGTCCCCTTTTCCACGACCCCATCCCCCGCAGCCCCTCATTAGGACAGGGGATGAACTTGCAGGAACCCTTAAGCAACACAGGTCCTGATGAAGTGTTTCAGTCTGAACCGTGGACTGTTTACACTTTTCCATAGAAACTTCCCGGCCTGCTGTTCCCCCAACAATTTGTGTGTGTTACTCTGTTTTAAATATACTCAATTATTTAGCCTCCACAGCTGCCTGTGGCAGATTCACTATCCTGTGGGTAAAGGAATTCCTCCTCATCTCTGTCCTAAATGGACATCCCTAGAGTCGGAGGCTGTGCTTACCGTTCTCGACCCACCCACATCCTCCCAACATCAACTCTCTCCAGACAGGTGTCAGAGAGATCTGGCGAGACCCTTCTTCAGGACCTGTCTAGCTTGGATTACCAGCATCTGCAGATTTTCTCTTGTTTGATTTTTAAAGTAGAAGTTAATAAGTAAACTTCTTGATTAGTCAGAGTCTCAAAGGTTATGGGGAGGAGGCGGGAGAATAGGGTTGAAGGGGATAATAAATCAGTTATTCTTCTAAACTCCAGTGAGTACAGACCCAGAACCAACAAACACTCCTCATATGTTAACTCTTTCATTCCCGGAATCATTCCTGTGAATCTTCTGCACCCCCTCCAATGCCAGCACTTGTTTTCCGATAGAAGGGACCCAAAACTGCTTACAATACTCGATGTGGTCTGTCCGATGCCTTATAAAACATCAAAATTACATCCTTGCTCTTCTACTCTAATCCTCTCGAAATGAAAGCAAACATTGAGTTTACCAATCTTACCACTGACACAAACTGCAAGTTAACCTTCAGGGAATCCTGCACAAGGACACCCATGTCCCTTTGCACCTCTGATTTTTGAATTTCGCCCTGTTTACAGAATTGTCTATGCCTTTATTCCTTCGACTCTACCTGTGCTACAAGATCCTTATTACGTATACTGGTGCATTCAAATAAGTCCATAAGACAAAGCAGCAGAAGCCGGCGATTCGGCCCTTCGAATCTGTTCCGCCATTTTATCAGAAGCTGATCCATTCTCCCATTTAGTCCCACTCCCCCACCTTCTCACCATGACCTTTGATGCCCTGGCTACTCACATACCTATCAATCTCTGTCTTAAATACACCCAATGACTTGGCTTCCACTGCCGCAAGAAATTCACAAATTCACCACCCTCTAGCTAAAAAAATTTCTTTGCATCTCCGTTCTGAATGGGTGCCCTTCAATCCTTAAGTCATGCTCTCTCGTACTAGACTCCCCCACCATGGGAAACAACTTTGCCACATCCACTCTCTCCATGCCTTTTAACATTCGAAATGTTTCTCTGAGCGGTCAAATGTTCCTCATATGATAACCCTCTCATTCCCGGAATCATTCTAGTGAATTTGCTCTGAACCCTCTCCAATGTCAGAACATCCTTTCTTAAATAAGAAGCCCAAAACTGCACACAGTATTCCAAGTCATGTCTTACCATTGCCTTATACAGCCTCAACATCACATCCCTGCTCCTGTACTCTATTCCTCTAGAAATGAATGCCAACATTGCATTTGCCTTCTTCACCACCGACTCAACCTGGTGGTTAACCTTAAGGGTATCCTGCACGAGCACTCCCAAGTCCCATTGCATCTCAGAACTTTGAATTCTCTCTCCATTTGAATAATAGTCTGTCCGTTTATTTCTTCTATCAAAGTGCATGACCATACACTTTTCAAAATTGTATTTCATTTGCCACTTCTTTGACCATTCTCCTAATTTATCCAAGTCTCTCTGCAGACTCTCTGTTTCCTCAGCACCACCGTCCCCTCCACTTATCTTTGTATCATCAGCAAACTTAGACACAAAGCCATCTATTCCATAATCCAAATCGTTGATATACAATGTAAAAAGAAACGGCCCCAACACGGACCCCTGTGGAACACCACTGCTAACCGGCAGACAACCAGAATGGGATCCCTTTATTCCCACTCTCTGTTTCCTGCCAATCAGCCAACGCTCTATCCAGATATCTAAACTTCCCGTAATTCCATGGGCTCTTATCATGTTTAGCGGCCTCATGTGAGGCACCTTGTCAAAGGCCTTCTGAAAATCCAAATACACAACATCCACTGCATCTCCCTTGTCCAGCCTACTTGTAATCTCCTCAAGAAATTTCAATGGGTTTGTCAGGCAGAATTTTCCTTTAAGGAAACCATGCTGAGTTTGACCTATCTTGTCATATGCCTCCAGATACTCGGTAACCTCATCCTTGACAATTGACTCCAACAGCTTCCCAACCACCAATGTCAAGCTAACAGGTCTATAATTTACTTTTTGCTTCCTTGCCCCTTTCTTAAATACCAGAGTGGTATTTACAATCTTCCACTCCTCCGGAACCATGCCAGAATCTATTGACTTTTGAAAGATCATTGCCAATGCCTCCGCGATCTCCACAGCTACTTCCTTCAAAACACAAGGGTGCATTCCATCTGGTCCTGGAGATTTATCTACCCTTAGACTATTCAGCTTCCTGAATAATTTCTCTGTCGTAATTGTGACTGCGTATACTTCTCTTCCCTGACACCCTTGAGTGTCTGGTATACTGCTGATATCTTCCTCAGTGAGGACTGATGCAAATACTCGTTCAGTTCCTCAGCCATCTCCTTATCTCCCATTACAATTTCTCCAGCATCATTTTCTATCGGTCCTTTCTCCTCTCTCACCCGATTTTTATTCTTTATATACTTGAAAAATCTTTTAGTATCTTCTTTGATATTATTTGCTAGCTTCCTTTCATAGTTCATCTTTTCCCTCTTAATGGCCTTCTTAGTTTCCTTTTGTAAGCTTTTAAAAACTTCCCAATCCTCTGTCTTCGCACTAATTTTTGTTTCCTTGAATGCCCTCTCCTTTGCTGTTATTTTGTCTTTCACTTCTCTTGTCATCCACAGTCGCATCGTGTTTCCATTCGAAAATTTCTTCTTTTTTGGAATATATCTGTGTTGCACGTTCCTCACTTCTCGCATAAACTCCAGCCATTGCTGCTCTGCCGTCCTCCCGCTAGTGTCCCTTTCAAGTCAAATTTGGCCAGTTCCTCTCTCATGCCACTGTAATTTCCTTCACTCCACTGCAATACCGACACGTTGGATTTCAGTTTCTCTTTCTCAAATTTCACAGTGAACTCAATCATGTTACGATCACTGCCTCCTAACGGTTGCTTCACCTCAATCTCTCTAATCACTTCAGGTTCATTACACAATATCCAATCCAGTACCTCTGATCCCCTAGTGGTCTCAACAACAAGCTGTTCTGAAAAGCCATCTCGTAGACATTCTACAAATTCTCTGTCTTGAGATTCACTGTCGACCTGATTTTCCCAATCCACTCGCATGTTAAAATCCCCCACAATTATCATAACACTGCCCTTCTGGCAAGCCTTTTCTATTTCCTGTTGTAATTTGTAGTCCACCTCATTGCAGCTGTTAGGAGGCCTGTAGATAACTGCCATCAGGGTCCTTTTACCCTGCTATTTCTCAGCTCAACCCATAAAGATTCTGCACCTTCCGATCCTATGTCACCTCTTTCTAATGATTTAATATCATTTCTTACAAATAAAGCCATGCCACCCCCTCTGCCTACTTGCCTGTCCTTCTGATACACCGTGTATCCTTGGACGTTCAGCTCTCAGAGACATGGATCCTTTAGCCACGTCTCAGTGATGACCACAAAATTATACCTGCCAATCTGTAGCTGTGCAACAAGATCATCCACCTTATTCCTTATGCTGTGTGTATTTAAGTATAACACTTTAAGTCCAGTATTTGGTACTTTTTGTTTTGATTGCACTGCAACTCATCCCAGTGGCTGCAAATTTGCTCCATCACCTGCCTGTCCTTCCTGACATCTTTACTGATCACTATCTTAGATTTATTTCTGTTTTCCCCCTCCTCCGCTCTATCATTCCGGTTTCCCATCCCCCTGCCAAATTAGTTTAAACCCTCCCTAACAGCTCTATTAAACATTCCCGCTATGATATTGATCCCCTTCGGGTTCAGGTGTAACCCGTCCTTTTTGAACAGGTAATACTTCCCCCAGAAGAGAACCCAATGATCCAAGAATCTGAAGCCCTGCTCCCAGCACCAGTCTCTCAGCCACGCATTCATCTGCCTGATCCTACTATTCTTGTCCTCGCTAGCACGTGTCACAGGTAGCAATCCTGAGATTACTAACCTGGAGGTCCTGCTTCTCAGCTTCATTCCCAATTCCCGGAAATCTCTCTTCAGGACCTCCTCCCTTTTCCTCTCTATGTCATTGGTACCAACATGTACCAAGACAGCTGGCTGCTCGCTCTCTCCCTTCAGAATATCCTGGACCCGATCCGAGACATCCCGTTGACTGGCACCTGGGAGGCAACACACCATGCGGGTATCTCTACCAGGCTCACAGAATCTCCGGTCTGTTCCCCTGACTATCGAATCCCCTAAGACTACCGCATTCCTCTTCCCCTCCTTCCCTCCTGCACAACAGCGCCAGGCTCAGTGCCAGAGACCCGGTCACCGTGGCCGTCCCCTGTCAGGTCATCCCCCTCAACAGCATCCGAAACGATATACTTGTTGCTGAGGGGGGCAGCCACAGGGGTGCTCTCCACTATCCGGGCATTTCCCTTCCATCTCCTGACAGTCACCCAGTTTTCTGACCCCTGTAGCCTAGGGATGACTACCTCCCTGTAGCTCCTGTCTATCACCTCTTCATTTTCTCTAATAAGCAGTAGGTCATCAAGCTGCAGCTCCAGATCCCTAACACGGTCTCCGAGGAGCTGAATCTCGGTTCACCTGGTACAGATGTGGCTATCAGGGAGGCTGGAGTTCTCCCAGGATTCCCACATCTGACACCCTGAACAAAGCACTAACCCTGCAGACATGCTACCTAATTCTACAGGAATGAAACAAAGAAAGATAGGTCAACTCACCCACTTACATTGCCAAGCACACGAACTTTTTAAACCGTTTGCTAATGTGCCCTGCTGTTCCCCCGTCCGTCCAGGCCGATTTGCCAAGGGGAGAAAAAGAGTCGGTGCCTCGCTCTCGGCTCTTCCCGTTACCGCCTAAGCCCGTTGAGCCAAAGCCCTACACTCTGCTGCCACCCACTCCGCTGCCCGCTGTATAGGGTGGTCATCTTTTTAAACTCTCCGCGCTGTCCTGCGCAGTCTCGCCGATCTTGTACGCGAAACTTTTAAAAAAACTGCCTCCCTTCAGAATTTAGCTCCCACACCACCCTTCTTGTCCCAATCTAAAAAAAACACCTTCAGTCGTGTATTCATCAGCCTATTCCACACTGTCCACATGAAATTCAGCAAGGCCTTTGATGTCGATGATAGACCACACTTGGAGCATTGTCTGCATTTCCGGTTCCCGAATATGGGGAGGATGTCATTACACTGGACAGGAGGCTTCAGGAGGATGTTACCAGGAATGGGGGCTTGGGTTAAAAGCAGAGAGTGGATAAGCTTTGGACTATTCAGCTATAGTGTAGGATGTTCAGGTAAGAACTCTTATCGAGGTAAATAATTCATAAGGAGCTTAAATAACGTTTCTTTTTCCAAGAAATGGGAGTACAGAACCAGAGGCCTCAGATTGAAAGTGAGACGGGAAATTTTTCTGAGTGGTCTATCGGGTAACATTCTCATAGAGAGGGCGGTTGGTAAATGGAATTTTCCCTCAGACGCTGTAGAAACAGGTAAAAATAAAATATTTTAAAATAAATTAGGGCAGGTACACAGATGGGAAATGGTTAGAGGGATGGGGGGGGGGGGGGTGCAAACACACACAAATGGGCCATGCTCAAGAAGACATCTTAGTCTTGCAGATTGATGAAGTGGGCCGTGGGTTCAACATCCGTCAAACCCTCCCAGATCATCCTCCTGAGGAATCTCACCCCGGAGTCTGTCTGTGAAGTGTTGATGTGACGTCACGTCCGAGGGCAGCTCAGTGACACAGAACAGACAGACTGGGTAAGGACGGCAGATTTCAATCCTCAATGGAAATTTGTGCCTATTTCTGTGGCCGTGTGTCACAATCTGATAGTGTGTGTGTGTGTGTGTGTGTGTGTGTGTGTGTGTGTGTGTGTGTGTGTGTGTGTGTGTGTGTGTGTGTGTGTGTGTGTGTGTGTGTGTGTATGTGTTGATTGTGGTAAATATCCGTGTGGTGTGTATACACATTGAAGGAGAGTGTACACATTGAAGAATTTGTATGTTACAGTGGGTCATCACATGTCTGTGTGTTGACAATGTGTCACACGTGATAGAGTTGTTTAAATGAATAAATGACTGTCTCTGAAGAGATTGGTTCCCAGGTTACTGAGGGAAATAACAACGTACATTGCTGAGGCTCTGACTACAATCTGCCTGTCCTTCCTGTGTATGTGTGGAGGGAGCTTTGCCAGGCCGGTTATGCTGTGTGTGCTTCTCCCGAGATGAAACCTTGACCCATGTCAATGCTTGTTGGTGTGTCCGAGCTCATTCTCACAATGCTTCAATGTAGTGGTCTGATAACCATAAGACATAGGAGCAGAATTAGGCCATTTGCCTATCGAGTCTGCTCCGCCATTCAAACATGGCTGATCCTTTTTTTCCCTCCTCAGCCCCACTACCTGGCCTTCTCCCCGTAACCTTTGATGCTGTGTCCAATCTAGAACCTATCAAGCTCTGCCTTAAATACACCCAAAATGTTCCACAAATTCACCAGCAGCTGGCTCAAGTTTATTCGCATCTGTTTTAAATAGATGCCTCTCTATCTTGAGGCTGTGCCCTCTTGTCCTAAACTCCACCACCATGGGAAACATCCTTTCCACATCTACTCTGTCTAGGACTTCCAACATTCGAAAGGTTTCAATGAGATCCCCCCTCATCTTTCTAAATTCCAGCGAGTACAGACACAGAGCTATCAAACGTTCCTCGTATGATAACCCTTTCATTCCTGGAAGCATCGTTATGAAATGAACCTTCTGCAGTGCCAGCACATCTTTTCTTAGATGAGGAGCCCAAAATTGTTCACAATACACAAGGTGAGGCTTCACCAGTGCCTTATCAAGCCTCAGCATCACATCCCTGCTCTTGAATTGAATGCTATCAAAACCCCTTGAATTGAATGCTAACGTTGGATTTGCCTTCCTCACCACTGACTCTACCTACAAGTTAACCTTTAGTGGGTTCTGCAGAATGACTGCTAAGTCCATTTTCATCTCAGCCTTTTGGGTTTTCTCCCCATTTGAAAAAAAAACAATCAGCACGTTATTTCTACGGCCAAAGTGCATGGCCGTGCATTTTCCAACATTGTATATCATTTGCCACTTTCCTTCCCGTTCTCCTCTTTCAAGTCCTTGTCCAGCCTAACTGTTTCCTCAACACTACCGGCCCCTCCGCCAATCTTTGTATCATATGCAAACTTGGAAACAAAGCCATCTACTCTAGGACAAGAGGGTATGAATTCAGGATTGAAGGACGTCCTTTTAGAACTGAGATGCGGAGAAGTTACTTTAGTCAGTGGGTAGAAAATCTGTGGAATTTGTTGCCACAAGTGGCTGTTGAGGCCAAGGCATATTTAAGGCAGAGATAGATAGGTTTTTGATTAGCCAGGGCATCAAAGGGTATCGGGTGAAAGCAGGGGAGTGGGGATGACTGGAAGAATTGGATCAGCCCATGACTGAATGGTGGAGCAGACTCGATGGGCCGAATGGCCTACTTCTGCTCCAACATCTTATGGTCTATTCCATCAGCTAAATCTTGATATACAGCGTAAAATGAAGGTGTCCTAACACTGACCCCTGTGGAACACGAGTCACTGGCAGCCAACCAGAAAAGGATCACTTTACTCTCATTCGCTGTTTCCTACCAATCAGCCAATGTTCTAACCATGCCTGTAACTTTTCTGTAATAGCATGGCCTCTTAACCTGGTTACCACCTTCATGTGTGGCACCTTGTCAGAGGCCTTCCGAGATTCCAAATATACAACATCCACTGAATCCCCTTTATCTATCCTGCTTGCAATCTCCTCAAAGAATCCCAACAGGTTTGTCAGGCAGGATATTCCCTTAACAAAGCCATGCTAACTTGCCCTGTCTTGTCCAGTGTCACCAAGTATTCCATAACCTCATACTTAACAACTGACTCCAATTTCTTCCCAACCACAGGGGTGATTGTTAACTGGTCAATAATTTCCTTTCTGCTGTCTTCCACCTTACTTAAAGGGCTAAGTGACATTTGCCATTTTCCAGTCCTCTGGCACCATGCCAGGTTCCAGTGATTTTTGAAAGATCATTTCAAATGCCTCCATAATTTCTACTGCGACCTCTTTCAGAATACTAGGGTGCAGTTCATCTGGTCCGGGTGACTTATATACCTTTAGGTCTTTCAGCCTTTTGGGCACCTTCTCCCTTGTAACAGCAACTACACTCACTTCTCTTCCCTCACACTCTTCAACACCAGGCACAGTGCTAGTGTCTTCCACGGTGAAGACTGTTGCAAAATATTTGGTTTATCTGCCATCTCTTTATCCCGCGTTATTATATATCCATCCTCATTTTCTAGCGGTCCTATATCCAGTCTCATCTCTGTTTTTTTTTTTACAATACCTGAAAAACAATTTAATATTGTTTGCTAACTTGTTTTACAAAGACCGGTGTGTAAAAAGGGCCTGAAGGATTATTGGAGACCAGAGTCAGTCCAACCACAAACTGTACCAGTTGCTACCATCCGGGATAAGGTACCACAGCATAAAAGCCAGGAGCAACAGGCTCCAGGGACAACTTCTTCAACCAGGCCATCAGACTGATTAACTCGTGCTGAGACAACTGTATTTCTATGTTATATTGACCAGCATGTTATACATATAATTCATCATAAATTACTATAAATTGCACATTGCACATTTAGATGGAGACGTAATGTAAAGATTTTTAATCCTCATGTATATGAAGGATATAAGTAATAAAGTCAATTCAATTCAAATCAATTTCTTGTTGATTTTTTCCCACCCAATCATCCTTTTAGTTCCTCTCTGTAGATATTTAAAAGCTTCCCAATCCTCTGTCTTCCTACTAACTTTTGTTTTGTTGTTTACCCTCTCTTTTGCCTTTACAGTAACTTGTCTTCCCTTGTCAGCCACGGTTTTACTATTTTGCCATTTGAGTATTTATTTATTTTTGGAATACATCTATCCTTCACCTTTCTCACTTTCCCAGAAACTGACACCATTTCTGCTCTGCTCTCATCCCTGCCAGCACCTCCTTCCAATTTGCTTTGGCCAACTCCTCTCTCAGACCACTGTAATTTCTTTCACTTCTCTGAAATACTACAATATCAGAATTTACTTTCTCCTTATCAGATTCCAAGTTGAACTCAGTGACGTTGTGAGCACTGCTTCCTAAGGTTTCTTTTAACTACTCACCTCTGGTTCAATACATAACACCCAATCCAGTAGAGCTGTTCCCCGAATAGGCTCAACGACTAATTGCTCTAGAAAGCCATCACATTGCATTCAACAAACTCACGCTCTTGAGATCCTTTACCAACCTGATTTTCCCAACGGCCCTGCATGTTGAAATCTCCCATGATTATCATAACATTGTCCTTTTCATCAGCCTTTTCTATTTCCGGTTGTAATCTGTGGGTCACGACCTACTGACTGTCGGAAGGCCTGTATATCACTGGTGTCAGTGTCATTTTTACTTTTGCAGTTCCTTACCTCAACCCACAAGGATTCAACATCTTCCAATCCTATGTCACATCTTGCTATTGATTTACCAGCAGAGCCACACCACCCCATCGGCCTTCCTTCCTTCCTCCGATACATTGTGTAACCGTGAACATTCAGCTCCCAACTACAACCATCCTTCAGCCACGTTTCCGTGATGGCCACAACATCATACCTGACAATCTGTAATAGAGTAACAAGATCATCCACCTTATTTCTCATACTCCCTGCATTGAGATAATACGCTTTGTGTACTGTATCTGCTACCCTTTTTAATTCTGCATCCCTAATGCACTGATACTCACCCTGCTGGCTGCAATTTTGTCCTCGGATCTGTCCGCCCTATCTGACAGTCTGACTGTACGCTATCTTTGCATTTTTACCATCTGTCCTATCCCTTCACTCCACTTCCAACCCCCCACCCCATCAAATTAGTTCAGACCCTCCCCAACAGCTCTATCAAACCTCTCTGTGAGAATATTGTTCTCCCTCTGGTCGAGGTACGACCCATCCCTTTTGAGCAGGTCATTCCTCCACCAGAACAGATCCCAATGATCCAAGATCCTGAATCCCTGTCCCCAGCACCATCTTCTCAGCCATGTTTATCTGTCAAATTATCCTGTTTCTACCCTCACTAGCACGTGGCACAGGCAGCAATCCAGAAATTACAACCCTGGGGGTGCTGCTTCAGAGCTTTCGACCAAGCTCTCCAAATTCTATTTTAAGGACCTAATTGCTTTTACTTCCAATGTCATTGTCCCAAACTTTACCAAGATATCTGGCTCTTTTCCCTCCCTCTCTAAAATGCTGCGGACACGATTCGAGGCGTCCCTGACCCTGGCACCCAGGAGGCAACAAACCATTCGGGTGTCCCGTTCACATCAATAGATTCTCCTGTCTGTTTCCCTGACGATTCAGTCCCCGATCACGACCACTCCCCTCTTCTGCCTTTAACAACAGTGAGAGATGCTGATCCGGAAGGGGGAAGACCTGTGTCAGTCAGAGTCTGCACTCACAGGGCACATGAAGGACTTGTGTATTTTCCTGACAATCCCTGTCACCACACTGATACCTGCTTTTATTCCCTACAATATTATCATCAGTATTAAATTCCCAGCTCCTCTGGTAGATCCTAACTCATGTCCTGGTGTGTTAGTGCGTTTGCCTGGGATTGAAACACAGTGGTTCATCTGCCAGTCCCGTGTATTGGTTGTATTGTGACCCTGTGCTGGTGTGTTTAGGGGTATGACATCTCCAGCTGACCATGTGACAGTGATGCCTCCCAGTCGGTGGGGTTGATGTGGAATAAACTTCAGTTCCCCTTCAGCCCAGTATTACAGACAATCTTTGCCTCAAATAGGAACTAAGTTAACCCTAATGAATGGGGAGGAAAGAATCTTTGTAAGTTTTACCTCGATTAATAGCATCAAGCGTTTCTCTCAGCACTGTGTTGAACAAATAGGGGTGATCGAATTTTTCAACCGGTAGGGTCTCATCTGTCGCTGACAATTCCTGGACAGCGTCGTTAATCCTGTAAATATTAAACTGCTGGCTATAAATTGCTATTCTGAACTATTTTACAAATCCATTCAGGGTTTCAGTCAAGAGCCTGTCCTACCTTCTGTTCCGACGAGCTTTCTCCTGAAATAAATAAAAACAAATCTGCTTAGACTTGGACTTTCTGTCCACATCCTGAATTTCATCCAAATCATTACAAGGTGTTGAAAATTCCCACTCCCGCAATCACTCACACACACGGACAATACAGAACCACCGGGTAAATGACAGGGAAAGTTTCTGAATGTCAGACCATTACTGAGAGGATAAAACTTACAGGGAAGACAGGACAGGGTGTGCAATATCATCTGGATATGACGTCAGGCTGATAGGATGGAGGAATTTAAGATCAGTGATGTATGTGTTTGTGTGCGGGTGGAGACTATTTATGGAGAGACTTGTGGGGAGATGTAATTCCAGATGGATTTTAACAAATTCCACAAGAAATTTAGTGAAGAGGATGTGGAACTCAGTGCCACAGGAGTGGCTGAAATGGAACAGCAGAGATTGAATGTAATGAGGAGGCTGAATAAACACGTGAGGGACCAGGGAGTTCGGGGCAGTGTTGCTGGGTGTGGTGAGTAAGTGGCAGGAGGATTGTGAAGCCGGGAAACTGATAGAAGATGGATCTAATGGCCTGTTTATGATAGAGAATGGGATATAATCCCATGTGAAATGCATCCAAAAAATAAAGAGACAGTGAAAGATTCCCATCTGATGGAAACTGGATATGGAGGATAAGTCTGATGTGTGGGTCACTTTCTTGGTTCTCACTGATTGACAGAGAGAACTCACACCCACCGCACCAGACACACTCACAGTCTCTGACTGGAACTGGGTGTTGATTGGAGTTTTAGAGGATATTTAATGCGGTAATTAAGGAAACAGTAAGCAGCTCTGTGTTATGATCAGAGTAAATAATTTCAGAGAGATTTGCATTCTGTCCTGGGATGTACAGAAGTTGTGGAAGCCCACAATAGGTGCCATTCGGCCCTTCTAGCCAGCACCGCCATTCACTGTGATCATGTCTGATCATACACAATCAGTACCCCGTTCCTGCCCTCTCCGCATATCCCTTGACCCCGCTATCTATACGAGCTCTATCTAACTCTCTCTTGAAAGCATCCAGAGACTTGGCCTCCACTGTCTTCTGTGTGAGGTCGCCAGAGCGACAATTGATTTGTTAGAATTGGCCTCGGTGCTGTGTTTATTTTGAATATACCACTGTTCATTTAGTGCCCTTTGACAGAAACAAATTGAAATATAATTCCTCACCTTGAGAAATATCACACTGTCTTTTTGATCCATCTGTTCCTTTAACTTAGTGATTTTCTCCTGAATAAACCTTATATTCTCTTTTATCTCTCGAAGATTTTTCTCCATTGGATTTAGAATCCTCGCCTCTTCCTTCCTGAGATCCCTGAGTAAGCTCTGCTCTTTCTCAGTGATAATCTGGCGCAGTTCAGCAAACTGGGATGTGATGTGGGTCAGAACGCTGTGTGACTGTTCCTGTCGAATGAAAAGTGAAGATTAATTTACTGTATTGCTGTTTGTATTTCCTTATGACATTAAGGAGACCATTTGGTCCATTAATGTCCATGCTAGCTCTGAAACATTCCCATCAACCCCATTCCCTCCTGAAACCTATTCTCCCCATTGACCCATTAACTCCCACCTGATTCACATACACGCTCCCCACCTTCACAGGGTTAATTGTAATTAACCATTCATCCAGCATGTCCTTGGAATGTGTCTGAAACTGTCATGGCCACAGGGAGAGCATGCAAACTCCACACAGACAGCAGCAGAAGTCAGGATCGAACCCAGGTCACAGGAGATGCGATACTCGGCAATTCTGCATTAAATGGAGCAAAACTCGACAGTAATATCAGAAATTCTGCTCAGGAAGCCTCACCCGAACTCCGGAAATCTTCTCTTTCTGTTGCTGCTCCTTTTCCTGGAAGTCTGATTTCTTTTTTGTGAGAGAGTCAAAGGAAGATTTTAGCTGATCCTGGAAGTCAGAGAGTGAAGGAAATAGAAACAAAGATGCATCAAAAGAAACAGGTGATCAAACCCGATTATCACACAAAATGCCGGGGGAACTCAGTGAGTCAGGCAGCATCTATTCAGGGGAAATAAACAGTCGGTGTTTCGGGATGAGACCCTTTATTAGGACTGGGAAGGAATGGGACAGAAACCAGAATGAAAAGGTTGGGGATGAGAACCAGCTGACAGGTGATGGGTGAGACAACGTGAGGGGGAACGTGGGGAAGGGTGATGAAGTGAGAAGCTGAGAGGGGACAGGTGGAAGAGGTAAAGGGCTGGAGAAGAAGGAATCTAATACGAGAGGACAATCGACCATGGAAGAAACGGGAGGAACTGGGCTGTTTGCGGCCCTGAATGGTGAGGAGGGAGGAGGTTAGGAGTCAGGTGTAGCACTTGTCCCGCTTGCAGGTGTCGGTGCCCGGAGGGAGATCAGTGGGGAGGAGCGAGTGGATCAGGGCGATATAGGACGTGGACCACGATCCGAATAGAGAGCGGAGAGTTGCGGGGTGCGGAGGTGGGCTGTGGGACGGAGAGATGCTAGAATCCCGTTGGAGATGGCGAAAGTTGCAGAGAATCATGTGTTGGTTATGGAGGATCGTGTGATGGTATGTAGGACAAAGAAAATGTGTGAAGTATTAAATTAACGTTAGTTTTTACCATGTAGTTTTTAACAGCTTCTTTAATCGGCATGACGCGGTGCTCTCTGTGTTCCTGCGCGTCTCTACAGATCACACAGATCAGTGTCTTGTCCGCTTCACAAAACAGCTTCAGTTCTTCCTCATGTTCCTCGCAGTGAAGTTTACTTTCCTTCCCTTTCGGATTCCGGTTTAGATTTCGAGCTTTTTCAGCCAGATTTGCTAAGGCCCGATTCACCCTGAGGGTGCGGTCAGCAAACACCTCTCTACATTCCGGGCAGGAGTTTCTATCCTCCCTTTCCCAACACCGTGTGATACAAGAGCGACAGAAGTTGTGTCCGCACTCCAGTGATAACGGATCGGTGAAGAAATCCAGGCAGATGGCGCAAATTGTCTCCTCGGTCCAACTCTCGGCCGTTCCTTTCGAAGCCATGTTAACTCCCGGCACTTCCTGATTCAGAATGCTTTCACTTTCGGGGAGCTGCTGATTCCCTGCAGTACCGCGATTGTCCACTACGCGCGCTGCAGTCTCAGGGAATGAACATGGTTTTGCTGGATGTGTTCAGTGCAAATTTTGGGCATTTCTATGTTGAGTGTGGGATCAAAAACACATTAAACAGGCAACAGATAAGAAAACGCGGCCATGGACTGTCTAAGCCCGGGTACGAGCGGAGGAGGGTTGACCGTATGGCGACCAACCCATCTCTTAAAAACCCAGTGTGACAAAAACGTCAGCTGAATCTCCAAAGGCCTCATCCCTGCGGTCGGAAGGACCTTCCCCTGGAAGATGATTGAAGTCCTGCGCTGAAAGGAGAAGCCATGTGTCCCCCTGGGGTGGTTCACTACTACAATAACTGTGAGGCGTCCTCAGCCAACCCGGCCAATCCCTGTCCAGTGTAGAGGATCCCTGTAGTTGCAATGGTGTCCCTGTAGACTGGAATGTGTCAGTCGGCAGTATTCCTGTACGAAAGCAGTTCCCAAACTTTTTTAATGCCAAAGACCAACACCAGTAACCGTGGACCCCAGGTTGGGAACCGCTGCTCTCCGGACATCTTGGTGTGATGGCAGGCCAACAAGTTTCGAGCGTCTTTCCCCGAGCTGATGATCTTCCAGCAGCACTCGCTGTCCGTTTTCCTGCGCGTCCTGGGAACAGCCCGAAGATCAGTGAGCCTTCTGTCACGCAGCTGCTGTGGCACAGGCCCTTGAATCTTCCTCCACATATCTTCACCAGCCCACAGTCCGCAAAGAGGTGAGTGACCGTCTCGTCTCCACTGCAGTGATCTCGGGGCAGCGCGCTGTGGGAGTGATCTCCGGGCATGCAGCAAGGATCAGACTGGGAAGGCCCCTCTCACGGCCAGACAGGTGAGATTTTGCTGCCTGTCGGTGAGATCTGGTGATGAGGCATTCGGCCAGATGGTCTGGACTGTCTGCTCAGGGAACCACTCCACTGTGTCCATCCAGTCCTTCTCCTACAGTAACTGCAGGACATTCCGTGCTGACCACTGTCTGGTGTTCTTGTGGTCAAATCTGCTGGTCTGAAAGAACTGTCACCAATTTCATTAACACAAGGTTCACATGGAGAAACTTCCTGATTGAGACAGACACAGTCTCACAGGGTATTTACAGGGTAGGGCCAGGAATTATTATTCTCCTGGCTGGGTAGTGGAACCAGGGGTCACAGACTCAAAATCCGAGGTCACCTCAGCAGGACTGAGATGAGGAGAAATTTCCCCAACACAGTGCGGTGCATATTTGGAGTTTTCTCCACAAGTTTCCTAAATTAAACGGACATATTTTGGGGCTCGGCGATGTTGGGAATGTTGCAGGAAAGTGGCGCTGAGATCAAAGATTGGCCATGTTCTGAGTGAGAAACAGAACAACGCAACGGGCCGAATGGCCAGGCATGCTCCTGTTTCTTATTTTCTAAATCACGAGTTTACCTTTGCGCCTTGTTCTCCCTTGGCCTTCAGCCTGTCGGATTGCACAGGGGAGCGGTGAGAGCTCCGGAGATCCATCAGCAGCCGTTGCGGTTATTTCATGCTCTTGTTATTTATCCTGTTTCTCCGTATTTGCATTTGCACAGTTTGTTACCTTCAGCTCTCTGGCTGATCTTTCACTGCCTGCTTCTGTTATGGTTACTATTCGATACTTTTTCTAAGTATGTCCGCATGAAAATGCTTCTCGGGGTTGTATGTGCTGACTTAACTGTAATAATAATGACTTAAATAATAAAATTTATTTCGAAATTTGAGTTTCGAGGATTTTCCTTTAATTTAGAGAACAAACTGTGACTGACATCTCCAGCTCCCAGGAGCAGCCCGTCCTCACACACTCACAGCCAATCAGCGATCACCGCTGGGAGAGAGATGCTCTCACTGGCTACGAGCTGTTAGTAGGCGGGACGCTGAGCGCCCGGCCGGGCCGGAGTTTGGAACCGGGACCGAGTGAGGCCGGAGACCGGGAGCCTCGCCTCGGGTTTCGGCTGCACCACCGGCGGGTCTCGAATCCTTTCGAAGGCAGAGCTGAAGAGACTGGCGGTGATTCCGTGAGATGTTTCAGCTACACGGAGGGCGCCCGGACTTTCCCCGCCGAGGATCGGGCCCTGTTGTCTGGAGTTGTCTCCCAGACCCGTCCCTTCCTGCTGGGAGACGGGAGCTGCCCCGCAGCGGCTGCCGATGGATCTCCGGAGCTCTCACCGCTCCCCTGTGCAATCCGAACGGCTGAAAACCAAGGGAGAACAAGGCGCAAAGGTAAACTCGTGCTTTAGAAAATAAGTAACAGGAGCATGCCTGGCCACTCGGCCCGTTGCGCCTATTCCACCCTTTCCTCAGAATAGTCCTTTCTTTTTAAATCATTTATTGATTTCAAACAAGCATAAATGAAACATGAATACAAAGAGCTTGAGAGTGCATAATTAATAGGTTAAGGTATAAATACAAATACATGATAATAACCTCCCAAACTCATAGTGGTTACAAAAAATGGGGAAAATAAGAAACCATCCCCCTCAAAAAAATGAAAAAAATCCTAACCGACATGGGCCATTGCATTATATCAATTATACACAGTAGCGTCAATAACTCCGCACCTCCATCCAAATAATTAAGGACAATAAAAGTAAGGTTTAGGAAAAGTCAGTTTAGCTTATATGAAAATGTTGAATAAATGGTCTCCACGTTTCTTCATATTTAACTGAAGGGTCAAAGACAACACTTGTAATTTTTTCTAAACTCGAACAAGAAATAGTTTGAGAAAACCACTGAAATATAGTTGGAGGATTAATTTCTTTCCAGTTCAAGAGGATAGATCTTCTAGCCATTAATGTAACAAATGCAATCATCCGCCGGGCTGGGGGGGGGGGGGATAAAGGACTATTATCCACCATTGGTAAACCAAAAGTTGCAGTAATAGGATGCAGTTGCAATTTGATATTCAGAACTGTTGAAATAATACCAAAAATATCTTTCCAATAATTTTGCAAACAGGGGCAAGACCAGAACATGTGGGTCAATGAAGCGACTTCAGAATGACATCTGTCACTGGTTGGACTAACATAAGAATAAAATCGAGCGAGTTTATCCTTGGACATGTGAGCCCTATGAACAACTTTAAATTGTATTAGGCATGTTTAGCACAAATAGAAGAAGAATTGACTAATTGTAAAATTTTCTCCCACTGCTCTGTGGGTATAAGACAGTGAAGTTCTTTTTTCCATTCCTTCTTAATTATTTCTGATACTCCTGGCTGTATTTTCATGATCATATGATAAATGATGGCTACTTAACCCTTCTGGCAAGGATTCAGAGCTAGAATTTTTTCTTTAATGTCCATTGGACATAATTTCAGAAAATATAACATTCAAGAAATTTCTAACTTACAAATATCTAAAAAAAATGAGTTTTAGGCTGGATAGCTGTTCAAAGGACATAAAACTGTTATCTAAAAATAGATCACGAAAACATGTTATACCTTTTGTTTTCCATAACACAAAGGCTTGGTCCATAAAAGAGGGCTGGAAAAAGTTAGATATAATAGGGCTTGATTATTCAAAGCCAAAGAATTTACAAAATTTAAACCATCTTCTTAATGTATGTTTAACTATAGGATTAGTTATTTGTTTATTCGGTTTAGATAAAGCAAAAGGAAGCGAAGATCCTAAAATAGAAAACAATGAGAAGTCTCGTACAGGTTTACACTCCAAGTTTACCCATTGTGGGCAAGGTACTATGACCAATTCTTGTGTCCAAAATATTAAATATTGAATATTAACTGCCCAATAGTAAAATCTCAGGTTTGGCAAAGCAAAACCACTTTCCTTCTTAGGCTACTATAAATATTTTTTACTTAATCTAGAATTTTTCTTCTGCCACACATACGAGGATATTTTGGAGTCAATAATATCAAAAATAGATTTAGGAATAAAAATTGGCAATGCTTGGAATACATATAAAAATTTGGGTAATACTATCATCTTGATAGTATTAACTCGACCAACCAATGACAGAGATAATGGGGACCACCTGGTAACAAGTTGCTTCATTTGTTCAATTAAAGGTAAAAAATTAACTTTAAATAAACCCTTATGTTTCTTGGTAATTTTAATACCCAAATAAGTAAAATGATCTGTGACAACTTTAAATGGTAAGTGTTTATAAATTGGAACTTGCATATTTGATGGAAATAACTCACTCTTATTAAAATTCAGTTTGTAGCCAGAAAAGCTACTAAACTGAGCAAGCAAGGATGAAATAGCAGGAATAGATCTCTCAGGGTCAGATATGTATAGTAACAAAACATCAGCATATAATGATAACTTATAAGTCCCTTACCCACGAGTAATACCAAAAATATTAGGTGATTCACGAATGGCAACGGCTAAAGGTTCCAAAGCAATGTCAAATAATAGAGGACTTAAAGGGCAGCCTTGCCTTGTACCACGGGACAACTGAAAAAAAGGAGATCTTTGATTATTGGTAAGAACAGAAGCCAAAGGTTTATAATACATTAATTTAATCCATGATATAAATTTCAAGCTAAAATTAAAATTCTGCAACGTATTAAATAAATATGGCCATTCAACTCTATCGAACGCTTTTTCAGCATCTAAGGAAATGACATTCTGGTATTTTAGATGAAGAAGTATAAATTATATTAATTAATTTTCTAATGCTAAAAGATGAAAAACAGTTTTTAATAAATCCGGTCTGATCTTCAGAAATAATTTGAGGTAATACATTTTCTAATCCAGTGGCGAAAATTTTGGTAAAAATCTAAGAATCCGTATTCAGCAAGGATATTGGCCGATAGGATACACATTCAGTGGGGTCTTTATCTTTTTTAAGAATTGGAGAAATGGAGGCATCATAAAAAGATTGTGGTTATTTACCTACGGTTAACGCATCTTTAAAAATTTTACAAAGCCAAGGAGCGAGTATAGAAGAAAAGGATTTGAAAAATTCAGCAGTATAACCGTCCGGACCAGGGGCTTTACCTGAATTCTTTGAAAAAGGGAGTGGGTTCCCCTTTCCAGACCCTGCCCGGGGACTTGTGCCACTCCTCAGGGTTATATATGGAAACTCTCGGGCAGGGACAGGGAGTGGGTTCCCCATTCCAGACCCTGCCCAGGGACTTGTGCCACTCCTCAGGGTTATATATTGAACCTCTCGGACAGGGACAGGGAGTGGTTTCCCCTTTCCAGACCCTGCCCGTGGACTTGTGCCACTCCTCAGGGTTATATATGGAGCTTCTCGGGCAGGCACAGGGATTGGGTTCCCCTTTCCAGACCCTGCCCGGGGACTTGTGCCACTCCTCAGAGTTATATATGGCACCTCACGGACAGGGACAGGGAGTGGGTTCCCCTTTCCCAGGCAGATGCCCGAAGGTGAACGGGAGCCACCAGAGGGGCAGATGTAATACAAGCCATGGCACGGTGGGTCACTGAGGTAAGGGAACCCATTTGAATGACAGCCCGACTGCACGCGGATTTTGGTGAATTTACCCGATAACTACAGGAAAAAGGAGAATCCCTTGCGTACTTTATAGCCGTTTTAAGGATACGTGAGAGTCCAATGCCGGCAAACCCCTGGACAGATCAGTGTGTCCAGCTGGCAGTGCAGACTTTTCTAAACTGTCTCAGACCCAAGCCTGCCCACTCCTTTAAGTTAACTAATCTCAATTCACTGTGTCAGACCTGGCCCCAGGATGACATAAATTCTGATGAATAGGGAGCGCAATTGACTCTTTAAAGGGACTGGGGGAAAGCGAGAGTGTGCACAGAGAACCAGTAGTGAGGAGATGGAGTTCGGGTCCCGACGAAGAACCCAGAATGGGTGGCAGGATCGTGCGGACGGTGCAGATGAAGAAGACACTTGGCTAAGGACAGAAACGGGGTTTTGTAGAAAGAGGGGATATTGGGCCAGAGATTGTCGCACTGCAATCACAGGCAAGACTAATAAGCGTCAGGAAGAGAGCCCGGATCACAGTGATACTCGACAGCGTACCACATTTACTCTCCACAATCCCTTTGGTCCCGGATAGGGCAGGCCAGAGGGGACGCATCACAGTGATACTCGACAGAGTACCACATTTACACTCCACAATCCCTTTGGTCCCGGATAGGGCAGGCCAGAGGGGACGGATCACAGTGATACTCGACAGAGTACCACATTTACTCTCCACAATCCCTTTGGGCCCGGATAGGGCAGGCCAGAGGGGACGAATCACAGTGATACTCGACAGAGTACCACATTTACTCTCCACAATCCCTTTGGTCCCGGATAGGGCAGGCCAGAGGAGACGGATCACAGTGATACTCGACAGAGTACCACATTTACTCTCCACAATCCCTTTGGTCCCGGATCGGGCAGGCCAGAGAGGACAGATCACAGTGATACTCGACAGAGTACCACATTTACTCTCCACAATCCCTTTGGTCCCGGAAAGGGCAGGCCAGAGGGGACAGATCACAGTGATACTCGACAGAGTTCCACATTTACTCTCCACAATCCCTTTGGTCCCGGATAAGGCAGGCCAGAGGGGACGGATCACAGTGATACTCGACAGAGTACCACATTTACTCTCCACAATCCCTTTGGTCCCGGATAGGGCAGGCCAGAGGGGACGGATCACAGTGATAATCGACAGAGTACCACATTTACTCTCCACAATCCCTTTGGTCCCGGATAGGGCAGGCCAGAGGGGACGGTGATACAGTCGGCTGTGATCAGGCTCACCACACAGGCAGGCTCTTTTCTCACTGCTGCAATCAGGTAGACGGTACGAGAGCCTCAGGACTCGCCCCACCAGGGTCAGGAACAGTTACTACCCCTCAACCATCAGGCTGTGGAACAACACAGGATAACTGCACTCACTTGCTGTCCATAAAGATGCTCCCACAACAAATTATCGTACTGGGACTGTCTCCAAATGAGTGAAATAAGAGGTGGTTTGTCTGAGACTGATCGCATTCCTGTCTCAGAATCAGAGAAATACAATCTCACAGGATATTTACAGCGGAAGGGCTGGAATGATGTTTCCCATAAGGTGTGGAACCAGCGATTACAGACTCAAAATCTGAGGACAACTCAGCAGGACTGAGATGAGGAGAAATTTCCTCACCCAGAGTGCAGTGAATCATTGCAATTATCTCCACAAGGTTTCTAAATTGAATAGACATATCATGAGGCTCAGCGGTGATGGGAAGTTGCAGGAAAGTGGTGCTGAGGTCAAAAGTCAAGCATGTTCTGAGTGAAGGGCAGAAGAGGCGCAAGGGGCCGAATGGCCACGCCTTCTCTATTTCTTATCTTCTGAAACACGAGTTTACCTTTGCGCGTCACTTTTTCTTGTCCTGTCAGATTGAACAGGGAGCGCTGAGTGCACCGGACATCTATCGGCAGCCGCTGCGGTTATTTCATGTTCTCGTTATTTATTTGTATTGGCGAAGTTTGTTGTCTTCTGCACTCTGGTTGATCTTTCAGTGATCCAGGTATAGTTATCATTCTTTGCTCTGTATGTTTGTAGGAGTTGTATGTGGCGACTTATATGTACTCTGTTAGTTTTTGGAATAGTCACTTGGGGAATCTGAGGTAGAGGAGTATTTGGGGCTTATTTAAAATTAGACATAGATATTATCCAACCAATGTTTATTTGACAAGGGTTAATTCTGATATTGAAACTAACTGTTCATTTTGTGGTTTATATCCAGAGGATTTATTTCATCTGTTTTGGGATTGTATGTTAAAACATTTTGGGTTGATGTTTGTCAATTTATAGATCAATATATTAATGTGGATTTTACTTTTTGTTTTCAAAATGTCTTATAATATCACAGGGATCATTTCTTTATCATAAATCTTTTCTTAATTGACAGCAAATTTTATATCCATAAATGCAAATACAGCAATAAGAAACCTTCATTTATATTTTTTACTTCAGATTTCAAACTATACGTTTATACTCTGAAAACTTCCCATAACCAGAAGGCTGTAAAGACTGTACAAATCTGTGAACGTTTTGGGTTATCTCTGTAAATGTTCCTGTTTTGTGACTCCTCTTAGATACAATTCCTTCTGTCCAACAGTATTTAGAGCGGATTTCCTTGTTTATTTGTATATTTAAAGTTAATTGTTATATATTTGTTGCTGCTTTTGTGTGATTCCCTGGCTTTGTTAGCATATGTTTAGTGCTTCTGTTTTTGTTTGTGTTCAAAAAAAAATTTTAAAAATTGAAAAATAATAATTAAATTTACTTTCAAATTTGAGCTTCGAGGAACTTGCTTTGATTCTGAGAACAAACAGCGACTGACATCTCCGGCTCCCGGCAGCAGCCCGCCCTTTGACATACTCACAGCCAATCAGAAAACACCAATGGGAGACTCTTGCCTCCATTGGCTGAGGGATGTCAGTGGGCGGTACGCTGAACGGACCGAAGTTTGGAATCGGGAACGAGTGGACCCGGTGAGAGACACGAGATTGGGAGCAGCTCCCCGGGTAAAGGCTGCAACAGGAGCCGGTGTTTTGAATCCTTCCGATGGCAGAGCTGAAGATTCGGGCGGAGATTCCGTGAGATGTTTCAGCCGCACAGAGGGTGCCCGGTCTTTCCCCGCCGTGGATCGGGGCCTGTTGTCCGGAGTTTCCTCCCAGTCCTGTCTCCTGCTGCTGGGATACGGGAGCTGGCCCGCAGCGGCTGCAGATGGAACTCCGGTGCTGTGAGCGCTCCCCTGTGCAAAAGGACAGGCTGAAGGTCAACGGAGAACCAGGCGCAAAGGTAAACTCGGACTTTAGAAAAAGGAAACAAGAGCAGGCCATTCGGCATTTCCATCTGTTCTGTCCTTCACTCAGAACATGCCTGATCTTTGACCTCAGCGCCACTTTCGCGCAACGTTCCCAGCATCGCAGAGCCCCAAAATTTTTCCTTCGAATTCAGAAACCTTGTGGAGAAAATTCCAAAGATTCGCTGCCCTCTGGGTGAGGAAATTTCTCCTCATCTCAGTCCTGCTGAGGTCAACTCGGATTCTGTGACCTCGGTTCCTCACCACAGCCGAAGGAAACATCATTCCTGCCTCTACCCTGTCAATACCCTGTGAGACTGTGTCTGTCTCAGTCAGACGACATTTTATTTCTCTAATTTTGAGACAGGCCCGGTCAGTATAATCTCTCCGAGGACACTACCTCACCTCCTAAATCAATCTGGGAAATCTCTTCATTCCCTTTATCCCACAGGCTGACTCCGGGAGGGAGACCAGACCTGTTCACAGTGTTCCATGTACGCTCTCACCAGGACCCCATATACCTTCAGAGGAGATCTTTATTCTTGTATTCTTGTATTCAAACCTTCCTTCCTTCCCATTCAATGCTCTTCATGTAATATCGAACTGAAACAGCCTCAGCCATGAATTTAAAGGGCAGGTGTTGCAACAGTTTGAGCTTCATACCGGGGGCCACGGAGCAAGCAGGGTGTCACAAAGGGAGGAATGTGGGAGTGTTGTATGTCTGAGCCCAGCTGTGTGTGTTTGTGTATCAGAATCAGGTTTAATATCACCGGCGTATGTGGTGAAACTTGTTCCTTTGTGTCTGCAGTACATTGCAATATTTAGTAATAAAAAGTATAAATTATAGTAAGTATTTATAAATTAAATTTAAACGTTAGTGCAAAACGAAAGGGAAAATACTGAGGAAGTGTTCGTGGGTTCATTGTCCATTCAGAAATATGATGGTTGAGGTGAAGAAGCCTTTCCTGAGACGTTGAGTGTCTCTTCAGGGTCCTGTACATCCTCCTTGATGGTAGCAATGAGACGAAGGCATGTCCTGGGTGATGGGAGTCCTTAATGATGAATGCCACATTTTTGTGGCATCATCTTTTGAATGTGTCCTGGATGCTGTGGGGCCCAGTGCCCATGAAGGAGCTGGCTGAGTTTACAACTTTCTGCAGCATTTTCCGATCCTGTGCAGTGGCCTCTCCACACCAGGCAGTGATGCAACCAGTTAGAATGCTCTCCGCAGTACATCTGTAGAAATTTGCAAGTGTCTTTAGTGACAGACCGATTCCCCTCAATCTGCGAATGAAATATAGACGATGTTGTGCCTTCATTGTAACTGCATCAATGCGTTGGGCCCAGGATAGTTCCTCAGAGATGTTGACAAGCAGGAAATGAAAACTGCTCACCCTTTTCACTTCTGATCCCACGATGAGGACTGGTGTGTGTTCCCTCGACTTCCCCTTCCTGAATCCACAATCAATTCCTTTCTCTTCATGATGTTGAGTGCAAGGTTGTTGCTGCGACACCACTCAACTTGCTGATCTATCTCACTCCTGTACTCCTCCTCATCACCATCTGAAATTCCAGCAACAATAGTTGTGTCGTCGGCAAGTTTATAGATGAGCCTAGCCACACAGACGTGGGTGTAGAGAGAGTAGAGCAGTGGGCTGAGCGCACATCGTTGAGGTGTGCCCGTGTTGATTGTCAGCAAGGAGGAGATCTTATTTCTGATCGATACAGACTGGGGTCTCCTGGTGAGTATCCAGTAGCAGAAGGAGGTACAGAGGCCCAGGTTTTGGAGCTTGTTGATTACAATTGAGGGTCTGATTGTGTTGAACGCTGAGCTGTAATCAGCTGCCTGACTTTATTGCTATTGTCCAGCTGATCTAAGGCTGAGTGGAGAGTCAGTGAGATTGCATCTGCTGTAGACTTATCGTGGTGATTGGCAAATTGCAGTGGGTCCATGTCCATGCACAGACAGGAGTTGATTTCAGGCATGACCAACCCCTCAAAGCACTTCATCACAGTAGATGTGAGCACCACTGGGTGATAGTCATTGAGGAGGAAGTTCACTGTGTTGATATTTTGGGCACTGGTATGATTGTTTCCCTTTTGAAGCATATGTGTGTGTGTGTGTGTGTGTGTGTGTGTGTGTGTGTGTGTGTGTGTGTGTGTGTGTGTGTGTGTGTGTGTGTGTGTGTGTCCCCTTGAAACAGGGAGCCACAGAATCCGAGGCTCAGTTCGATTCAGGAATATTTCTTTTAACAGAGTTGCCTCAAAAGAGGGGTCACAGTGATGGATGACCATTCAGGTCAGAACAAAATTATTTACTCAGCTGATGGTGAACCTTTGAAACTCACAACTCACTCTTGTGTTTGCGAGAGACATTTACAAATTTGAATGTAGAATTGAGAATGAACACAGTAAATTCATTATTTTTATAGTTTTAGTTTCTTTGTGAGCATGCTCGGTAAATCCAATAATGGAAACAACGAAGGACCAACAGGACGGACCGAAAAAATACAACAATGTGCAAAGGACAACAAACTGTGCGAATTGAAATGAAAAATATATAATAAATAAACAAGAAATAAATATCAAGAACGTGAGATGAAGACTCCTTGAATGTGTCCATTGGTTGTGGGAATAGTTCAGTCTTGGCGTGAGAGAATTTGTGTAAAATTATCCCCTTTGGTTCAGGACATGAATTTAATGTCATTCTAGTCTTCCAAAATCCACTCTAATAAAACGCTATATCACTTCTCTTTTCCAAAGTATAACTCAAACGCTCGATTACCTGACATTCCATCAATTTACATAAATGAAACATTAACGGTATAAGCCCACAACTGGAAGGATCAGATGGGGACCTCCCAGATTTTCTAATAGACTCTACTGCGGCCATTTTCCATGGGGAAGGAAGATGGTCTAACCTCCAAATACGATTCAAAAATGATAACATTTTCTCAAGAGAGCTGTCAGTCATATGTCTGGTCATACGATCATCCTTTCATGGGGATGCCTAACCTGCATTAATAATATTCTTAAATTCACACAAAAAATACTTGACATCACTGATACTATCATTGCTACATCTAACTTCCAACACATCAGGTATTCACTGAAAAACGTATCCCTATATTGTTTAACTTCTTCAGTTAAATTATCGTGATTACGAATCGCAGCAAATGACCCAGCCAGTAACACAACCTTCCCCATTTCTGTAGCAATCATCTTGCCTACATTAATCAGTACTGGATTATTATGATCCCTTCGAATTCCCCAATTTTCTCAATCATTCTTCAAACATCTCCAAGTTTATTAACCCTTCCTATATTATCTCAATACGATTCCAGTAAATCACCTCCTTCCCCACCATGGTCTGTGCCGTTCTATTCTAAATGATGTCACTCTGAGACTGAGATCACAGAAAACACTGGATTTCTTGCAATTTGTTTTACCAAAAATTCCACCTCCTACTTGTGGTTTCCTATCCCCGATATAAATCCAAACTCAAGCTAAAGCCTTGCAAACAGATAAAGGGAATGTTGACTCAATGTTCCCAAACTAAAAGGCAAACTAAAGACAGGAAAATGATCAATCCCCAATGTTTCATCACCCATAACATCCCACATACAGACTCCAGCAAGTATGTTCGAAACGAATGTTAAATCTTTTTCCGTTTCAGGATTATTATGGACATTAAATCTAGTGGTAACAACCAGGATACCTGTATCCATATAACATCCGGAGGTTTGACAAATCAGAAATAAACTTCTTAAAGTATTAACCTTTAGAAATTAGTGTTCTCACACTCCATTGCAATATTTTTAATCCCATTATGTACCTTCACAAGTAGACTGGCAGCTTCATTTACAGCTTCCCATGTAACACCAAACAGCAAAATATCTTCCTGCAGCTTTCACAATAATTTAATTCCATCAGTATGACGAGATGTTTGATCCGGACGATTCACCACATCCGTTACAAACATCAGAAAATTCATTTTATCCACAAGTGAAGCATCTTTATTGAGAGAACTGGGATGACAACATTTAATCACTGACGTCAGTCTGTTTGCTGGTTGGGAACACTAAATTAACATTCCCTTTATCTGTTTGCAAGACTGACTGACGCTCATCTTGAGAAATTATCGTGTGAGCTCTCATTTGATCGACAGGCATCTCAGCCACTAAAAGCAGGGAACAGAAGTAAGTCTGAGCTACGATAGGCCGGGTTGAAATCTGCACCTGACTATAACCCTCCTCTTCCGCTCCGTGCCCATGGCAGATTTTACCGAGTTGTGATGCCCGACGGGAATTGTAGTTCATTTCCAAGCGCGTGTTTATGCATCACGTACATAGATTTTGTCACACTTTGCATTACCCGACAATTACACAGTGACAGTGGTGGCGGAGAGGAGAATCAGTGTTGCATCGCACTCAGAATTGGGATCACTGCACAGTCACCATCCAAGCAGCACACACAAAATGCTGGATGAACTCAGCAGGCCAGGCAGCCTCTATGGAAAATGCACAGTCGACGGTTGGGGCCGAAACCCTTCGGTAGGACTGGAGAAAAAAAAAGCTGAGGAGTAGATTTAAAAAGTGAGGGGAATGGAGAGCGAAACACTAGGTGATAGGTAAAAGTGGGAGGGGGAGGTTCATTGGGAAGTTGGTTGGTGTAAGGGACAGAAGGCTATGAAAGAAAGAAAAGGAGGAAGGAGGAGCAGAGAGAGGCGATGGAGACGTGCGTGAATTGGAACAGATGCGGTAGAGGGCAGCGTTGATGGTAGAAAGGTAGCGTCTTTCTTTGAAAAAGGAGGATAGCTCCTTGATTACTGCAGATTTACTCTTGTTTGCGACAGTCACTGTCCAGTCTCCTTCTGACTCGAGTCCTGCAGTCCCGGCGGCAAAAGCCGTGAATCCTTTCTCCGCCGTTCCGGGTTAATCACGTCCTTCCAGAGGTGACCAACCAGAGGTGCGCACGGTCCTCCAGCTGTGGTCACACCAACATGGAGCAGTACGGGCCCTTCTGCTCACTGTGTTGTTCTGAACCAATTGAACTGGTCATTCAATGCCTTACTATACCAAACCCTCCTGCCCGCACAAGGTCCACATCCCTCCATTCGCCTCACACTCACGTGGTATCTAATATCCTCTATCGCGTCTGCTGCCTCCACCACCTTCCCAGGCATTCATTCCAGGCACCCACCACTATGGGTGTGAAAAGAAAACTTGCATCGCACATCTCCTTTAAACATTCCGAGTCAGGTTAAATATTATCGTATTACTCGGTGGTTTGTAGTCGATTATTAAGTAGGTGGTTTCGGGGTTCCTGGAGGCGCATGATAGAATAGGCCGGAGTCAGCATGGTTTTGTCAGTGGAAAATCTTGCCTGAAATTTGTTGGAATTCTTTGAGGAAATAACAACCAGGGTAGACGAAAGAGAAACAGAGGATGTTGTCTGCTTGGATTTTCAAAAGGCCTTTGACAAGGTGCCACACATAACTCTGCAAAACAAATTAAGAGCACATGGTATTACACAAAAGCTACTGGTATGTAGAAAACATTGGCTGTTTGGCAGGTTGCGAAGCGTGGGAATAAAGGGAACCTTTTCTGGTTGGCTGCCGTTAACTAGTGGTGTTCCGCAGCGGGCTGTGTTGGGACCGTTTCTTTTTACATTATATGTCAATGGCTTGGATGGCAGAATTGAGCGATTTGTGGCCAAGTTTGCGGATGATACAAAGATAGGTGAAAGCGCAGATAGATTTGAGGAAGTAGAGAGGCTACAGAAGGTGTTAGGCAGATTAGAAGAAAGGATAGAATGTATCAGACGGAATATATCGTCAAGAAGTGTATGGTCATGTACTTTGGTAGAATAAATAAAAGGTAGACTATTTATTAGTTGATAAATATTTTTTTTTAATGAGGCGCAAGGGGTCTTGGGAGTCTTTGTGCAGGTTGACATGAAGGCTAATTTACAGGTTGAGTCGGTGGTGAGGAAGGCAAGTGCGGTGTTGGCATTCACCTCGAGAAGACGAGAATATGAAAGGAAGGATGAAATGTTGAGACTTTATAAACAACTGGTGAAGCCTCACTTGGAGTATTGTGAGCAGTTTTCTGCCCCTTATCTTAGGAAGGATGGACTGACGTTGGAGAGGGCTCACAGGATGTTCACATAAATGGTTCCTGGATCGATCCCCTTGTCGTATTAAGAGGCAATATGGATGCTCATTTGGTTTTATCACGTGTAGAATCATCTGCTCTTATGTTGGTCAATGTGACAAAAGCTCAATTTATGACCCAATCTATGACCTGCCTAGGTATTATGGACCTGTATTCCCAGATTCCTCCATTCTCCCGTACTCCTCAATTGCCTACCATTCACTGTGCATGTCCTTCTCTGCTCGGTCTTCCCAAAGTGCAACACCTCACACTGATCTGCATTAAATTCCAACTGTCATTTTTAGAAATTCTTTCCAGCTGCTTAATTCATGCTGAAAGTTTTGTTCACCTACTTCGCTACCTACTCACGCTCTGAATTTAGGTGTCATCTGCAAAACCAGTTTACCAGAATACTATTGATATTCAGAAGTTTCTATATCCTGCCCCTTCAAACGTCTTCCAATAAGTTACCCACGACTAATGTCAGACGCACCTGTCTCTAATTTCCAGGCTTATTCTTCGAACTTTCCTTGATCATCGGAAGCTAATCCAATGATGTTTGGTTGTAGTCCCACACAACATCAGCAGAAAAATCTTGCCGATTTATACCCCCATAATTCTGTACACCTCTATCAAATTTACACTCAATCTTGCACTTTGCAAGGATAAAATTTTAAGTTATTCAGTCTTTAACTCAGATAATCCAGACCTGGCAGCATCCTTGCAAATTTCCCCTGTACCCTTTCAACCTTATTTACAGCTTTCCTGTAGCTAGGTGACGATAACTGAACACAGATCTCGTAGCAAGTCCTCATCAGTATCTCTCATATTACATCCCATCTCCGACAATCGATACATTGATTTATGAAGGCCAATGTTCCAAACAATCTGTATACTTTTGAAGCCACTTTGAATGAATTATAGACCTGTATTGCCAGATCCGTTTGATCTTCTACGCTCCTCAGTGCCCTTCCGTTCACTTTGTAAGACCGACCCTGTTTGGTTCTATGGAAGAGCAACACCTCTCTCTTGTCTGCACTGAATTCGATCTGCTATTTTTCAGCCCATTTTTCCAGCTGGATCAGATCAAGCTGAAACAAACATGAAAGCCTTCTTCACTGTCCACTACACCCCCAATCCTGGTGGCATTCAGAAACTTGCTGATGTACTGTATCATATTATCATCCAGATCGTTGATATCGATGGTAAACAACAACGGACCCAGCACCGATCGCTGCGGCACTCCACTGGTCACAGGCCTTTATTCAGAGAGGAGACCATCTAATACCACACTCTGGCTTCTCACACAAAGCAAATGTGGCAGCGTCGGCGCATCTGAGGGTGTGACCAATCTCAGGTTGTTTCATTTATAGATACCTTAATAATGAATACACTTCAGAGTTTGAACTTTGTTCTTGCTATTTTTTAGGGTGGGGTAGCTATTTGGGAACTGTTTGAAATCATTCTTGCTCTGGGATAATCTAATGTGCATGTGGAGAGTGTCAGCGGGTTTGGGGTGTGCACGGATTCGGCAGTGCACATAGATTTGAAGGTGCTCACTGATATGTGGGTGCACACGGATTCGGCAGTGCACATAGATTTGGAGGTGCACACTGATATGTGGGTACACACGGATTCGGCAGTGCACATAGATTTGGAGGTGCACACTGATATGTGGGTACACACGGATTCGGCAGTGCACATAGATTTGGAGGTGCTCACTGATATGTGGGTGCACACGGATTTGGCGTGTCTGCTGAATTGGTACTTTGACAAAACACAAGATTGTTCCATTTTTGAATAATTTAATGATAAATGCACCTTGAACTTTGTTCTTGCTGTTAGTTTAAGGTGGAGGCCGCTATTTACTGAACAGTTTGGCATGATTATTGCTCTGAGATAATATTCCATGTATGAGAGGTGTGACTGGGTTGAGAAGTGCGCTCAGATTTGGGGATAAGCGCAGGTTCTGAAGTGTGTTAGCAAACATGGGGAATTAGGGGGTGTAGGTCGATTCGGGGTGTGACGAATCTCAAGGTTGTTTCATTCAAAGTTACTTTACTGATAAATACAGTTTGAATTCTGAACTTTGTTCTTGCTGTTTTTGTCAGGTGGAGGCAGGTATTTTGTAAACGGTTTGTAATTGTTCTTGCTGGGGGGGTGTAATCTAATGTGCAGGTGGGGTGTCAGCGTGTTGGGGCAGCACACTGATTTAGGGTTGCAGACCGATTTTGTGCACACAGGTTTAGGGGTGCCCCTAAACAGGGGCTGCACACTGTTTTGGGGGTGTCGGTGGATTTCACTCTGCTTGGTGATGTGTGGGTGCATTGGGAGTTAGGGGTGCATGTGGATTTTGGGATGCACACAGATCTATGAGTGTGCCGGCCAGTTTGTGGGCACACACTGATATGGGGTGTGTTCTCAAATGTGAGGGTGCACACGAATTTGGGAGAGCGCACAGATTTGTGTGCATCGTTATATTTGGAGCGTACACACGGATTTGAGGGTGTAGGTCGCATTAGCGATGTTATGAATCTCAAGGCACTTTATGAATAAATACAGTTTGAATTCTGAACTTTGTTCTTGCTGTTTTTGTAAGGTGTAGGCAGTTATTTTGTAAACGGTTTGTAATTGTTCTTGCTGGGGGGCGTAATCTGATGTGCAGGTGGGGTGTTAGCGTGTTGGGGCTGCACACTGTTTTGGGGGTGCAGATAGATTTTGTGCACACAGGTTTAGGGGTGTCCCTAAACAGGGGCTGCACACTGTTTTGGGGGTGTCGGTGGATTTCACTCTGCACAGTGACGTGTGGGGTGCATATGGATTTTGGGATGCACACAGATCTAGGAGTGTGTCGGCCAGTTTATGGGCACACACTGATATGGGGTGTGTTATCAAATATGAGGTTGCACACGAATGTGGGAGAGCGGACAGATTTGGGTGCCTCGTTATATTTGCAGTGTACACACGGATTTGGGGGTGCAGGTCGATTTCGGATGTGATGACTCTCAAGGTACTTTATGAATAAATAAATATTGAAGTTGGACTTTGTTCTTTTTTTTGCTATTTTTGTAAGGCGGAGGCAGCTATTTGGTGAACTGTGTGAAATGATACCTGCTCTGGGATAATCTGATGTGCATTTGGGGCATCACACTTCGCTATCAGGTGTGTGGAGAGAACCCGACGAGGTCACCTGTTGAAAGACAAACCGACGGACGGCAAGCCGCAACAGCAAGGAGTTTTATTTAGTGCCGGATGGAAAAGTACAGAAGCTGCCGGAAACGTGTGTAGAGAAAAATATATTTATAAAGAAACAAATGAAAACAAACGCCCATGCACAAAAAGTACAAATATACAGACACTTTCTTAACGACAAACTTTGTCTTTTAACTTTTCCTTATAACTATTCCCGAACTGTCAAATCCAACCTCGCAAAAAAAGACTGGGGGTTTAAATCTCCCTCCACCTGGCTGAGATTCTAACATGCTAGCGTTTTATTTCACAACATATGCCACAGTTAAATCCATAGATCAGTGTACATCTGCCCGGATGAATATAAAGTAATAATGCCCTCCCCACCAGTGGTGTTACCTGTTCAGGGTGTGGGGCACCTGACCCCACTAACCCGGGTTTTATTTCAGGACCCCTCAAACAGTCCTTCTGGTCTTTTGGGGCCGTTCTGCTGTCTACAAGCTCCTGTAACGGTATGAGTGAAAACAAATGAAAGTGTTTGGAATGACTGTGTCTAGAATCCTTATTTTTATGAGTTATGGACCAGCAGTGCAAGTTAAATGAAAGGATCGTTTTGATTAGCCAAGCTCGCCATTGTTTCACTGTGGGGTGTGTAAACGGTGAACTCCCAAGAGCTGCGGAACGGGGTGGGGGTGGGGGGGCGGAGGCGTGAACCACTGGGGAAACTAAACCATGGACAGAACGAGGACTGACTAACCGGGCAAAGGGTCAAGGTTAGCAGAGAATTAGCAATACCAACCTGTTCAGTCACAGTCTGTTTCGTTGCTGTACTGTGTCTGTGACTGACTCTAACGTGAAAGGAACAACAGGAAGATGGGCCGGAGAGTTTGTTTCCATGCCGTAGTGTCTGTGACTGACTCTAATGGGGGAGATGCGGCAGGATGATGGGCCGAAATGTCTCTCCTTGTGTCTCTCCCTCTCCCATTTTCTACTGCTAATGGGATAGAATGGGTACAATGATGGGCTGAAGGGTCTGTCCCAGTGTCTGTGGAAAATGGGATAGAACAGGCAGGAAGATGAGCTGAAGAGTGTTTCTGTGCTGTCGTGTCTGTGATTCACTGTAATGGGACAGAGTCTGCTGGATGATGGGCAAAATGGCCTTCTCCTTCGCTGTCACGTTTGTGCCTGACTCTAACGTGACACGATTAACGGGATAATGGCCTTAACGGGCTACGTGGTGTTGTGTCTGTAACTGTCTCTTACAGCCATGATGATGTACGAAGGGTCTTTTTCTGTGCTCTACGTTTTGAGACTGACTCAAACGGGACAATAATGTTAGGTTGATGGGACCGGTCGGGTTGGTGAGTCAGTCTAACGGGACTGGAATGAACCGGTGATGGGTCGAACGGACTGTGTCTGTTGTGTCGTGTCTGTGTCTCACACTCACGGGACAGGAACGACATGGTAATGGGCAAAGTGTCTGTTTCTGCCCTGTGGTTTCTTTGACTGTTTCTCGCGGGAGAGGAGCAGCAGGGTGACGGGCCGGAGGGCAGTTTCTGTGCTGTCATGTCTGTGACTAACTCTAAGATTGGGGAATTACATGAACAATTAAAAGGGTTAAAGCCGAACTGAGTTATTGGCAGCTTGAGAAGTCGTGCTGTGAGAATAATGTATGAACAAAGAAGTGTTTGTTGCATGAGAGAAGCTGCCTTGTGTGCCTTATCAGTGTGTGTGTGTGTGATAAGGGAAGTTTTTAACAGCCGCCCAAATCGTACTCAGGAACTCAACTGACTTGTAGGTTTTCCCAAGCTCTCTGTGCGTCAACACAGCAACGCAAGCTTGCTAATAAACAGTTTGTTCCCTCATCTTGGCGGGGAAAAGCCATTAACGGGACCCAAAGAGAATAAAGAGGAGTTTCCCCCGGAACAGTAAGTCAAGACGGGTGATTGGAGTTCTCCGAATAGTAAGTCATGACGGGTGGTTCCAGACCCCTGGAATACGACTTAGACAAACATCGTTCCAATTGTTTAAACATTTAGGAAAAGACAATTGGCCTGCAGGAAATGCATTCGATTTGAATTTAATATGGCAGGCGGAGCAGCGAATATGGAAAGGGAAGACAGGGAAAGAGTGTGGTCGCCTGATTGGCCGATGGAGGAAAGAGGCAGAAATAAAGACATAAATTAAATTGTCGGACGGATAGCGGAAAGCGAAGATGGATAGACATCCGTGAGAAAAGAAGCAATCCTCGTAGCTGGCAGGAGCTGAGAGCGATTTGTGAAGAATGGGATAGGGGACAAAAACAGAGGAGACGGGGAAAGAAATTGTATTGAAGACAAAACATACTGACCATGAAAGAACGAATAAAGGTAAAAAGGAAACGGAAAATAACAATAATTCTGGAGTAACCCCGCCGCTATCCAGACATACCGACGATGCCCCCAACGTTACTGATAATGACTGGGAATCTATAAGGCGATCTCAGCATCCCGCCGTACTACCCACAGCTGCCTCGGGGCCCGTTTTACCACGGTCAGGATCCCCACCCCCATATGGCTCTCCACCTGGTGCGCCAGTCGTTACCTCGACAGTCGTTGCATCGCCACCGACCGAGGAAGCTCCTCCAGAACGGTTGCGATGCCCAGTTCCCGTTTCCGCACGCACACGCAGTCAGACTGGACCTCTCCCGGACTGGCTGCCTGAACAAGGGCCATTGGTTTTACCGGGACCGACACAGACTCAGCATCAATTACCCATGGGGGCTGTTCCTAACCCACAAGCCGGAGTGGCGGGACAAGCACTCACTATCCAAATCCATAAGCCCTGGACCCCTTCCGAACTCTGCGGTTACTGAATGCCGCCCCTGACATAAACGGCTGAACCCCAAGGTATGTAAGAACCGTCCTGACTCCCGAGATTTGTTCCCTCTGGCTCCGGCCGCCCTTACTCCTACTGATCAGACGCGATTCACCACTCGGCTCGGACATGGCAACTGCGACCAGTTAATCGTGACCGGGAAAACCGAACCGCAGGTGTCTGAAAATATACTGAACGCCTTGTCCCACGTTCTGTCCCCCTCCATGGATGTACCTAAGGTAATCCCAGTAAACCTGGGACCCCTGATCATTTCCTGGAACGCTTTAGTGTTGTTAATTCTCCACGACCGGGAGATCCACTTTACGCAGCGGGGAACCAGTCACTACCGTTGGTGCTCTGCTCCTCCAAGCCCTGCCCAGCAAGGTGGCTGACAGGGTCAGAGTGAACAATATCAACCGGTCAGGACCCACTCAAGTGCAACTTAATCGAGCTGTGAAGGCCTTTTGGGATCGTTCTGAAAATCCCCCTGACCAGAGTTAAGACGGAGCATGTGCAGCAAAGGAGACCCGCCTCACGCATTCCGCCCGGATTAAATCAGAGACCCGCATGGGATCCTTTCTCAGATCTGCCTAATGCCCCGTTCGCACCACCTCCCCGTCCTCGCCCCGTCTCTCGGCATGAACGCTGCAATTGTGGCCGAAGGGAACACTGGCAGCGGGATTGCTCTGATCGCCAGCGGGGCCAGAGAGACACAGCTCGGCCTGGACTCGCCGAGCCCCTTTCCAGCTCAGAACCCTTTTGCGTGACAGACTGCCCTCGAGATGCCCATCCTCAACACCAATCCAGCTGATGAACCCCTCTTCACCCTCACTGTCAGCGAACATCCTTTACAGTTTATGGTCAACACTGGAGCAACTTGCTCCTCCGTACAACAGTCAGTTGTTAGCCAACTCCTTCTACCCCTTTCTGATAAGACGGCCTCCCCCCAAGGATTGGAAGATTACGTAATTACCAAGCCCCCTCCCACTTCCTGTGACGTACTATCCCGAAAGGAGGATGAGTTTGCTGCCTCTGGCAACACTGGGGTGAACATAGCGGCAAGGATATACTGTGTGGTCTGAGTTTACAGATCGAATACATTAATGACGGCGTATCGGTCTCTGGCCCAGTTACAATGCGACACTGTCCTAATTTTCCCATCTCACAATGGTAGTGGCTCGATATAGATCCCTCGGTAATCCCATCTCCTGCCCCTCGAGACTCTCATATTGCTTTACCGATTCTTCCGTTAATAATTCAGATTTCAAATCCTTCTACTTTCTATTGTAGCAGACTAGCTCTGTGTCAGTGATGGGAGAGATTAAGGGGCTCGCAGGAACTGCTCTTGTATTAGCATAGATCCCCCGTGTGGAAACTGTCCCACCTCGTTTTTCCATATATCACCCTTACTGTTGCCCCTCATCACAAACCAAAGGATCTGGGATTTCTAGCCCGCATCCTCGTGGATCAGGCTAACACTCAGTGTTTTACCCTCCAAGGTTTCCCGAAGGAATCTTGTACTACCACGAATCATATACCTTGACTGTGGCGTACTTACTCGCCATCTGCCCACTGCTCCAAAGAGCGAAGTGGAACCGAACTATGGGCCTCTAGTAAAGCAGAGGTGGGAAGGGTTAACATTGACCACGTCCATATTACCGTTAGGGAACGGGTAAAGTTACCCGTTTTCCCACAATATCCACTCAAATTCCAAGGCCGAGTCTGGTATTGAGCATGATCGGTTCTTTCCTACTACACGGGATCATAGTCCCGTGCACCTCAACCTCCGGTACTCCCATTGTCCGTGCGAAGCCCGGACGGACGGAATATCGCTTAGTACAAGACCTCAGAGCCATTACCAATGTGTTTGCACTTGTATGAATGCTGTAGGGCGCAGCCCAGCCACCATACTGGGTTGTGTCCAGTCTGACGCCTCAGTCTTTTCCCTTGTGGATTTGCAAAACGCTTCTTTATCCATCTCAGTAGCCGACACGTGCCAATGTCTCTTTGTCATTCCCTATAAAGGCCAGCAATATACCTGGACCAGCCTAACGCAGGGTTTCATTCAGTCTCCAACAAACTTCTCCCGGTGGAGAATTGATGGCTCAGTTGACCACTTTCAAGCCCCTGAGGGCTCGACGATAGTCTAATATGTTGAGCAAGCATGTCTGAAAGATCCTACAGCCCTTCTGAATTTCCCACATCACTGTGGCTACATTGTTTCTCCCTCCAAAGTCCACGTCCCTCAAAGTCCGCGTCTGAAGATCCTGGGTATGGTCATCTCTGGTTCTAACAGGTCTCTCCCCTCAGAACGCATAACCCCTTTTGTTAATACCTCACCCCCCACTGCGCTAGCTCAGATGCGTTAATTCCAGGGCCTTGTCAATTTCTGCCGCACTTGGATTCCCCCATGTTGCCCTACTCACCAAACCCCTCGCCCCTTATTTCTCACCCAAATGCGAGATTCCCTTTCAAATCTCAGAGCAGGCCCGACAGGACTTTGTTTCCTTCAAGCAAGCGCTGATGTTGCACCCTTCCTTGGCCGGCCCCTATATGATCGCCGTTTTGCACTCTGTGTGACAATCAAGGACGGGTGAGTCACCGCTGTCCTTTCCCAGAGCCACGGGGATCGACAACGATCTGCCACCTACTTCTCCATGAACTCTATCCGGTAGCTTCCGGTTTGGCTCCCTCCAATCAATTTTTCTCTGCAGTATGCAGTATGCAGTATGCAGTAAGTACCTTACCTTGCACCAGCCGGTGGACAGAGTCACCTCTCAGGACGTAGTCACCTCGCTGAACATCCGCTAAACTCAGTGCTTTACACTGTCCCGCCGCACTAAACCTGAGGTACTTTTCCTACAGAACCCAGGTCTCAAATTTACCCCTGGTCTACTGCGAACCCAGCCACGTTTTTGAATGCCCACCTGAGCTTTAAGTTTCAACGCCCGATGACTGTGCAACAATAAACCACCAATCGACAGAAGTCCCACCTGACGTGAGTGACGTCCCTCTCGCTAACACGGGTTTAGTCTCTTATATTGATGAACGCTCCATTACAGACAAGGAAGGCCAGCGCTGTGCATGATCTGCTGTTATTTTCAACATAGAAACCGTGGAGTCCGCTTCCTTCCTTTCACTTCACTCGGCGCAGCAAGCTGAGCTCTTTAACTCACCAAAGCATGAGCCACTGGGAAACGGCAAATATTTTACAGACATTACATATGCCTTTGGAGTCGCTCATGACTTCGGATTAGGGATTATGTCACCTCCTCTGGTATGCCCATCACTGATAAATTTACATTGACAACCTTCTGTCCACCATCTGCCTTCCTTCACAGTTGGCCATTATTAAGTGTTCTGCACACACTCAAGGCACTACGGAGATTAACCGTGGAATCAACAGGGAGGACTCAGCTGCTCTCACGGGAGCACTGATTGTTCCCCAAATGACGAATCGACGGGGAAAAACTGAAAACCCTGGTTCCGAATCGGAGGATGTGCCTGGAACTGAGGAAGAGCGTGTTTTACAGAGGGACGACTCTGAAAAAGAGAAAGCCAACTGGGAATCGGCTGCATGTTTCCAGTCATCGACCGATGACCTCTGGCTTATTCCTGCCCGTCAGGTCTGCGGACCTGAAAACATACTGGGCTAAATAGTAGATTTTTTACACACAAATACTCACCTTGGCAAGGAGGGAATGGTAACACAGTGTTTGGAATCATGGTGGAGCCCGGACACGGAGGAAGTAGCAGAGAATATTGCCAGACGATGTCTGATATACTACGAACATAATCCAGGAAAAGGCACCCCATGCCAAAGGGCTATAGCCCGTTGCCAGGATACCCTTTCTGCCAACTACAACTCGATTTTATTGATTTACCGCGCATGCACTGTTGTAAGTATTGTCCTGTAATTCTTGATGTTTTTACTGGATGGATAAAAGCATATCCTTCTAAAGAGTCCCCCTGGAAGAAAGGAGACATCAGAGAGACAGAGGTGCAAATAATAAGGATGATGCGGAAAACCCTTCGGCTTATCCCAAGGATTACACAATTATGGACATTGATAATTTTGGTGTCATGGAATGGAAAGAAGGAAATGTGGAATTACGTGCAGAATTAAAAGAGCTAAAAACTAACTGGCTAATTGGCATCTTGACAGGTCGTGCAGTGAGAATAGTGTATGAACAAAGAGGAGTTTGTTGCATGAGAAAGCTTCTCTGTCTACCCTTATCAAAGAATGCACATAATAACGAATGTATTTCAGCAGCTGCAGACAGGACAGTAATCGGGACTCACTTGGGTTGAAGATTTTCCGAGGCACTGTGAGCGGGGTCCCTGTAGATCAACTGAGCGCGCAAGCTTGCTTAGACAGAGGTAATTAAAAAAAAAAGCACTGTGCTTGACAATTATTCCCTGGATCTGATCCTAAAGACCTCTGGTGAAGAGGTAGAATTACAGGATGAAAGAAGATCATATAGAAGAATATGACATTATGGAGAGATAAGATAGAGGCAGGAAAGTTATTTACAATGGTAGCTGAGACGACTAGAGGAAATAGACTCAAGATTCGGAAGAGTACATTGAGGACGGAGATGACTAGGAACTGATTGTATTGAATTATTTTCCCAATACTGAAGAGATAGTTGGATAGATTTTGCACAGAGGGGGGATTAAGGGTTATGGGGAAAAGGCAGGTAGGTGGAGATGAGTCGATAGTCAAATCAGCAATGATCTTACTGAATGGTGGAGCAGGCTCGACGGACCAATCGGCCTACTCCTGCTTGTATTTCTTATGTTCTTATGTCACAACTTGTGTCTCCTTGTTCAGGAAAGTAAGCAGAGATAACACTGGACATTATAGACCGGTGTATTTTTTTTTTAGTGGTGGGTACGATGTTGGAGAAGATCCTGAGACGCAGGATTTATGAGCATGTGGAGGAGATAATCTGATTGGGGATAGCCAGTATGGTTTTGTCAAGGGCAGGTCATGCCTTACGATCCTGATTGAATTCTTTGAGGATGTAACAAAACACAATGATGTATGTTCAGCAGTAGATGTAGCGTGTATGGATTTCAGTATGGCGTTTGATAAGGATCACCATGCCAGGCTCCTTCTTAAAGTAAGGAGGTGTGTGATCCAAGGAGACCTTGCTTTGTGCATCCAGAATTTGCTTGCCCACAGAAGGCAAAAGATGGTTGGAGATGGTTCGTATTCTGCATGGAGGACGGTGACCAGTCGTGTTCGGCTGGGATCAGTTCTGGGACCCCTCCTCTTTGTGATTATTATAAATGACCTGGGTGAAAAAATTAGAAAGGTAGGTAAGTAATATTTCTGATTACACAAAATGAGTGGGGGTGTTGTGGACCTTTATTCCCAGATCCGTTTGATCTTCCACACTCCTCAGTGCCCTTCCGTTCACTTTGTAAGACCTACCCTGCTTGGTTCTATCGAAATGCAGCACCTCTCTCCTTGCTGCATTAAATTCCATCCTCTATTTTGCAGCCCATCTTTCCAGCTGGTTCAGATCCTGCTGAAGTCCACGAAAGGGTTCTTCAGTGTCAACTACACCGCCGTATGGAGTCATCCGCAAATTTGCTGATCCAGGCTCTCACGTGATCATGCAGATCGCTGATATAGATGGCAAATAACAACGGACCCAACACAGATCCCTGCGGCACTCCACTGGTCTCAGGACTCCAGTCAGATAGGCAACCATCTACTGCCACCCTCTGGCTTCTCACTCACAGCAGAATTTGGAGTGTTGGTGGATTTGCGGTTGTGACACAATACAAGGTTGTTACATTTATAGACACTTTAGTAATAAATGCACTTTGATGCTTGAACTTTGTTTAAGGTGCGGCAGCTATCTGTCAACTGTTTGAAAGGATTCTTGCTCTCTGATAACCTGATGCGCATGTTGAGGGTGTCAGCAGGTTTGGGGTGCGCACAGATTTCGGAATGGACACAGATTTGGGGATGCGCAGAGATATGTGGGTGCAAACAGATTCGGGGTGTCTGCGGATCTGGGTTATGATAAAACCCAAGGTTGCTTCATTTCTGATACATTAACAATAAATGCACTTTGAACATTGCTCTTTCTATTAGTTTACAGTGCAGCTATTTACTGAAAAGCAGGAAATGAATCCTGCTCTGGGATAATCTACCATACATGTGGGGTGTTTCTGGGTGCTCACAGATAAGGCGATGTGCGCAACTTTAGGGGTATGTCGACGAAAATGAGGGGTCAGGGTGTGTAGGTCGATTTGAGCTGAGAGATTTCATTCACAGATTATTTGCCAATATATACAGTTTGAATTCTGATCTTTGTTCTTGATGTTTTTGTCAGGTGGAGGCAGCTATTTTGTGCACTGTTTGAAATTGTTCGTGCTCTCGGATAATCTCATGTCCACGTGAGGTCTCAGGGGTTTTGGGCTGCACACGGATTTCGGGGTGCAGATAGATTTAGGTGTTCACACAGATTTATGGGAGTCGATAAACAGGGACTGCGCAAAGATTTTGTTGCGGGGGTCGGTGGATTTGGCGGTGCACACTGAAGTGTGGTGTGCATTGAGATTGGGGGGACATGGATTTTGCGATGCGCACAGTTCTAGAGATGTGTCGGCCAAAATGGGGGTGCACACCTAAGTGGCGATGTATGCAAATACAGGACTGTGTTGTCGGATATGACGGTGCGCACGAATTTGGGAGTGCTGGCAGATTTGGTGGTGCACACTAATTTGGAGGTGGAGGTCGATTTGGGGTGTGATGAATCTCAAGGTACTTTACTGATAAATGCACTTTGAAATAATTTGAACTTTGTTTTTGCTATTTCCGTAAGGCGGAGAAAATTATTTTGTGAACTGTTTGAAATGATCCTTGTTCTGCACTAATCTAATGTGCACTTGGGGGTGTCACACCTCCCTATCAGGTGTGGGGAAGCAAACCTGACGAGGGTCTCAAGTTGAAAAGAAAACGGGTGGCAAGCCGCAACAGCGCGTTAGTGCGAGGGGTTTTATTCAGTGCCGGGTGGAAAAGGTGCAACACCTCCCCAAAAGTTGTGAAGAGGAAATATATTTACAAATAGACAACATGAACACAAACATGTCTGCACTAAAATTTGCAAATATACAGAGGCTTTCTCTACGACGAACATTGTCTTTTAACTTTTCCACATAACTATTCACCAACCGTCAAATCCAGACTGAGGGTTTGCATCTGCCTCCGCCTGGTTGAGAAGGACCAGGAAACCTACCGTTCATCTGCGGGCCACGTAGTCCAGACAATTCTAATTTTTCCCGATGCAGAAATGGAACATTCTAAACAGCAATCTGAAATGCTACAGTTTTATTTCTGAGTTAAACCCATAGATCAGTGTCCACATATTCAGATGAATACAAAAGAATGATGCCCTCCCACCAATGGCCTTACCTGTGCAAGGTGTGGGGCCCCTGACCCCATAACCCAGGTATTATTTCAGGACAACCCAGACGGTCCCTCTGATCTCTTGGGGCCGTGCTGCTGTTTATAAACCGATGTAACGGTGTGAGTAAAAATGAATGAATCTGTTTGGAATGACTGTGTCTAGAATCCTTTTCTTTATCAGTTATGACCGGTAAAGCGGGTTAACTGATGGGATTGTTTTGATTAGCCAAGCTAGTCATTGTTTAACTATTGGGGAAGGTAAACGGTGAACTCCCAAGAGCTGCAGAACAGGAAGGCAAAGGGCGTGAACCACTGGGGAAAACAGACCATGGACAGAACGAGGAGGTGTGACTAACCGGTCAAGACCGAAGAATTATCATTAGCATGACAGGATGATGCGCCGAAGTGTCTGTTTCTGTGACTGTGTCTGTAACTGACTAAAGGGACAGGATTTTCAGGATGATGGGCTGAAGCGTATATTTTGTGGTATTATGTCTGTAATTGACTGCAACAAGACAACCACTGCAGGATGATGGGCCGAAGGATCTGTTTCTGACCAAAATTACTCGCCCCTTCACTTACCGTCGCATCATAAGACCCCATGATATCGGAGCAGAATGAGGCGATTTGGCGCACCGATTCTGCTCAGCCATTTCATTATAACCGTATAACCATATGACAATAACAGCACGGAAACAGGCCATCTCAGCCCTTCCAGTCCGTGCCGTACTCTCAACTAGTCGCACTCAGCACATAACCCTACATTCCTTTCCTGTCCATATACCTATCCAATTTTACTTAAGTGACAATACCGAACCTGCCTCTACCACTTCTACTGGAAGCTCGTTCCACACAGCTACCACTCTCTGAGTAAAGAAACACCCCCTCGTGTTACCCTTAAACTTTTGCCCCCTAACTCTCAACTCATGTCCACTTGTTTGAATCTCCCCTACTCTCAATGGAAAAAGCCTATCCACGTCAAATCTATCTATCCCCCTCATAATTTTAATTACCTCTATCAAGTCCCCCCTCAACCTTCTACACTCCAAAGAATAAAGACCTAACTTGTTAAACCTTTCCCGGTAACTTAGGTGCTGAAGTCCAGGTAACATTTTAGTAAATCTTCCCTGTACTCTCTCTATTTGTTGACATCTTTCCTATAATTCAGTGACCGGAACTGTACACAATACTCCAAATTCGGCCTTACCAATGCCTTGTACAATTTTAACATTACATCCCAACTCCTTAACTCAATGCTCTGAGTTATAAAGGCCAGCATACGAAAAGCTTTCTACACCACCCTATCCACATGAGTTTTCAACTTCAAGGAACTATGCACCAGTATTCCTAGATCACTCTGTTCTACTGCATTCTTCAATGCCCTGCCATTTACAATGTATGTCCTATTTGGATTATTCCTACCAAAATGTAGCACCTCACACTTAACAGCATTAAACTCCAACTGCCATCGTTCAGCCCACTCTTCTAACTGGCCTAAATCTCTCTGCAAGCTTTGAAAACCTACTTCATTATCCACAACGCCGCCTACCTTAGTATCATCTGCATACTTACTAATCCAATTTACTACCCCATCATCCAGATTATTAATGTATATGACAAACAACATTGGACACAGTACAGATCCTTGAGGCAAACCACCAGTCACCGACCTCCAACCAGACAAACAGTTTATCCACCACTACTCTCTGGCATCTCCCAGCCAGCCACTGTTGAATCCACTTTACTACTTCATTAATACCTAATGATTGTACATTCCTAACTAACCGTCCATTTGGAAGCTTGACAAAGGCCTTACTGAATTCCATATAGACAACATCCACTGCTTTACCCTCATCAACTTTCCTAGTAACCTCTTCAAAAAATTCAATGATTTGTCAAACATGACCTTCCACGCACAAATCCATGTTGACTGTTCATAATCATACTCTGTTTATCCAGATAATTATATATACTATGTTTAAGAATACTTTCCATTAATTTACCCACCACTGACGTCAAACTGACAGGCCTATAATTGCTAGGTTTACTCTTAGAACCCTTTTTAAACGATGGAACCACATCAGCAATACGCCAATCCTCTGGCACCATCCCCGTTTCTAATGACATTTGGAATATTTCTGTCAGAGCCCCTGCTATTTCCACACTAACTTCCCTCAAGGTCCTAGGGAATATCCTGTCAGGGCCTGGAGATTTATTCACTTTTATATTCCTTAAAAGCTCCAATACTTCCTCCTCTTTAATCGTCATAGTTTCCATAACTCCCCTACTAGTTTCCCTTACCTTACACAATTCAATATCCTTCTCCTTAGTGAATACAAAAATCTAAGGTATTTTTGTGTCCTCTCTAGCCACAGGCGAGGACTGGTTCATGGCAAATGTTGTATCTATATTTAAAAAGGGAACAAGGGAAAATCCTAGAAATCTTAGCCCGTTGATTCATACATCAGTTGTGGGGAAATTCCTCACAAAATTCTTCGGTAAAGGAAATGCAAGCATTTAGAAACAGTTGCCTAACTGGATAGAGTCATGATGGCTTTGTGTGAGGCGTAGCATGTCTTAACAACTTGGTTGAATTGTTTGACAAGATAACAAGTGAGATTGATGAAGGTAGGGCAGTGAATGTTGTCCACATGGATTTTAGTAAGGTGTTTGACAAAGTCCCTCGTGGGAGGTCAAACCAGAGGATTAAGACGCATGGGGTCTGTGGTGTATTATCTTTTTGGATTCAGAACTGGCTTGCACACCGAACACAGAGGGTAGTGTTTGAAGGGACTTATTCGAGCTGGAGGTCTGTAGTTAGTGAAGTTCCGCAGGGATCTGTGCCGGGAACTCTGCTGTTAGTAACCGATATAAATCAACTGAATGAAAATGTAGGTGGGTGAGTCAGTAAATTTGCCAATGAAACGAGGACTGGTGGACTTGTGGAGAGTGCAGAAGACTGTCAAAGAATAGAACGCGATATAGACCAGTTGCAGATATGGGCTGCGAAATGGCAGATGCAGCTTAACCCACATAAGTGTGAGGTGTGCTGTGTTCCACCATTTTGTGTGTGTTAAGTGTGAGGCGTTGCAGCTCGGCACGACAAATGCAAAAAGACAGTTCGCTGTTCAGGGCACGATCTTTCACAGTATTGCTGAGCAGAGAGATCTTGGGATCCAAGGTCACAGCTCGATGAAAGTTGCTAAATAAGTTGATAAGGTGCTTAAGAAGGTTTATTGAATACTTGCTTTCATTAGTCGAGGCACTGATTTCAAAAGTCAGGAGGTTCTGCTGAAAAAAAACACTGGTGAGGCCACATCTGCAGTATTGTTAACAGTTCTAATCGTCCACTATTGGAAGGATGCTGAGGATTTGAGAAGCTGCAGAGGATACACAGCAGGATACTGTCTGATTTAGAGGGCATGTGCTATCAGGAGAGGCTGGAGAAAATCGGTTTTTTTTCTTCTGGAGTGTCGGAGCATGAGGAGTGATCTGTTGGATGTTTAACCGATTATAAGAGGCATAAATAGAGTGGACTGAGTATCTTTTTCCCCAAGGTTGGAATGTATAATCCTGAATTTAAAGAAGGGCTGCTTTGAAGGTATGAGACGTGAATTAGCTGAGATAGACTGGCAAATTATACTTAAGGATTTGACGGTGGATATGCAATGGCAAGCATTTAAAGATCGCATGGATGAACGACAACAAGTGTTCATCCCAGTCTGGCAAAAGAATAAAGCAGGGAAGGTAGTGCACCCGTGGCTAACAAGGGAAATTAGGGAGAGTATTAATTCCAAGGAAGAAACATACAAATTAGACAGAAAAAGCGGCACACCTGAGGACTGGGAGGAATTCAGAGTCCAACAGAGGAGGACAAAGCGTTTAATTAAGAAAGGGAAAAAAAGATTATGAGAGAAGGCTGTCAGGAACATAAGAACTGACTGTAAAAACTTTTATAGATATGTGAAAAGTAAAAGATTGGTTAAGATACATGTCGGTCCCTTACAGTCAGAAACAGGTGAATTGATCATGGGGAACAAGGACATGGCAGACTAATTGAATAACTACATTGGCTCTGTCTTCACTGAGGAGGACATAAATAATCTTCCGGAAATAGTAGGGGACCGAGGGTCTAGCGAGATGCAGGAACTGAGGGAAATACATGTTAGTAGGGAAGTGGTGTTAGGTAAATTGAAGGTATTAAAGACAGATAAATCCCCAGAGCCAGATAGTCTGCATCCCAGAGTGCTTAAGGAAGTAGCCCAAGAAATAGTCGATGCATCAGTGATAATTTTTCAAAACTCCTTAGATTCTGGATTAGTTCCTGAGGATTGGAGGGTGGCTAATGTAAACGCACTTTTTAAAAAAAAGAGGGAGAGAAAAACCGGGGAATTATAGACCGGTTAGTCTGACATCGGTGGTGGGGAAAATGCTAGAGTCGGTTATCAAAGATGAGATAACAGCACATTTGGAAAGAGGTGAAATCATCTGACAAAGTCAGCATGGATTTGTGAAAGGAAAATCATGTCTGATGAATCTTATAGAATTTTTTGAGGATGTAACTAATAGAGTGGATAGGGGAGAACCAGTGGATGTGGTATATTTGGATTTTCAAAAGGCTTTTGACAAGGTCCCACACAGGAGATAAGTGTGCAAACTTAAAGCACACGGTATTGGGGGTATGGTATTGATGTGGATAGAGAATTGGTTGGCCAACAGGAAGCAAAGAGTGGGAATAAACGGGGCATTTTCAGATTGGCAGGCGGTGACTAGTGGGGTATCGCAAGGCTCAGTCCTGGGACACCAGTTGTTTACAATATATATTAATGATTTAGACGAGGGAATTAAATGCAGCATCTTCAAGTTTGCGGATCAGACGAAGCTGGGCGGCAGTGTTAGCTGTGAGGAGGATGCTAAGAGGATGCAGGGTGACTTGGATAGGTTAGGTGAGTGGGCAAATTCATGGCAGATGCAATTTAATGTGGATAAATGTGAGGTTATCCACTTTGGTTGCAAGAACAGGAAAACAGATTATTATCTGAATGGTGGCCAATTAGGAAAAGGGGAGGTGCAACGAGACCTGGGTGTCATTGTACACCAGTCATTGAAGGTGGGCATGCAGGTACAGCAGGCGGTGAAAAAGGCAAATGGTATGTTGGCATTCATAGCAAGAGGATTCGAGTACAGGAGCAGGGTGGTTCTACTGCAGTTGTACAAGGCCTTGGCGAGACCACAGCTGGAGTATTTTGTGCAGTTTTGGTCCCCTAATCTGAGGAAAGACATTCTTGCTATAGAGGGAGTACAGAGAAGGTTCACCACATTGATTCCTGGGATGGCAGGACTTTCATATGAAGAAAGACTGGATCGACCAGGCTTATACTCACTGGAATTCAGAAGATTGAGGGGGGATCTTATTGAAACGTATAAAATTCTAAAGGCATTGGACAGGCTAGGTGCAGGAAGATTGTTTCCCATGTTGGGGGAGTCCAGAACGAGGGGTCACAGTTTAAGGATAAAGGGGAAGCCTTTTAGGACCGAGATGATGGAAAACTTCTTCACACAGAGAGTGGTGAATCTGTGGAATTCTCTGATGCAGGAAACAGTTGAGGCCAGTTCATTGGCTATATTTAAGAGGGAGTTAAATATGGCCCTTGTGGCTAAAGGGATCAGGGGTTATGGAGAGAAAGCAGGAACAGGGTTCTGAGTTGGATGATCAGCCATGATCATACTGAATGGCGATGCAGGCTCTAAGGGCCGAATGGCCTACTCCTGCACCTATTTTCTATGTTTCTATGTTTCAGAGGGCGTGTATTGAAGATGAGAGGGGATAGATTCAAGGGGGATGTGAGGGGTAAAGTTTTTTATTCAAGTGCCTGGGATGCGCTACCTGGTATGGTGGTAGAGGCAAGTACTTTAGAGGTTTTCAAGAGAAATTTGTATAGGCACATGGATGTAATGAAGATGGACATGGTGTCGCTCGAGGTGATTAGTGCTTGGGTGCTTTTCATTCGCATTTGTTTGGTTTCGGCACAACACTGAGGGCCGAATTGCCTGTTCCTGTGCTGTACTTTTCTCTGTTTAAAATAGATTGAGGTGGATTTCATGCAGATATAGAATATTTTGATGGATATGGATAGGACATATGCACATGGGCTTTTTCCACTGAAACCAACGGGTACGACTACGTGGAGGATATGGATTAAGGGTGAAAGGTGAAATTCTTAAGGAAATATGAGAGGAAACGTCTTCACGGAAGATTGTGCGAGTGTGGAATGAGCTGCCAGTGCAAGTGGTGCGTACGAATTCGATTTCCACGTTTAAGCGTATTTTGGATAGGTGAAGCGAGTACGCAGTTTTCATGGTTGGACATGGGCAGGATGGGCCGAATGGCTTGTGTCCCTACTGAACTGCGTAATGACTCTGTGACAAATTGCTTTCGGAGAGCTAGAATGGGGTATGAGATGTCACTAGCGAGTAGGATTTGGGAAAACCCTAAGGCGTTCTACAAGCTCAAAGTACATTTATTACACTGGACAACAATTTTTTTTGAAAGTGTTGCTTCCTCAGAAATGAACTTCGGTTGCTTTTGATAGACTGACTGAAACTGAAGACAAATATAACTTCAGTCTACTTGAATCACGAAGGAATTTGGACAAACAGGAAATTAACTTTTATTCAATATAACACGTTTCATTGAATATCGGTGCTGATGCTTTGCCACAGATGAACTGAGCTGAAACTCTTGCTGATTATTTCAAATTTCAACTGTTTATGAGGAAAGTACCTTGAGAGTCATCACACCCCAAATCGACCTCCACCCCCAAATCCGTGTGCAACCACAAAACTGCCAACACACCCAAATCTGTGTGTACTATCAAATTCGTGTGCAACCTCTTATTTGACAACACACCCCTAATTTGCGCACATCCCCATATCAGTGTGCACCCCCATATTGGCCAACACATCCCTAGATCTGCGCACTTCCCAAAATCGACGGGAAACCCAAATTCTAATGGACCCCACAAATCAGTGTGCATCGCCAAATCCAACGACACCCCGAAAATCGTGTGCAGCCCGTTTGCCGGCACCACTAAATCTGTGTGCACACTGAAATCTATCTACAGCCCAAAGCCGCTAACACCCCCACACGCACATTACATTATCCCAGAGCAGGAATCATTTCAAACAGTTTTCAAAATAGCTGCCTCCACCTTGTAAAAATAGCAAGAACAAAGTTCAGAATTCAAACTGCATGAAACAACGTTGAGATTCATCACACCTCAAATCGTCCTACACTCCCTAATACCCCATACTGGCAGACTCATTCCTAAATCTGCGCACTTCCCCAAATCTGTGGGAACTGCTAAACCACTGTCATTCAAGAGCAAGAATTATTTCAAACTGTTCAGTAAGTAGCTGTCTCTACCTTAAACTAATATCAAAAACAACGTTCAAAGTACATTTTTATTATTATTTTTATTAAGTGTCGACAATGAAATAACCTTGGGTTTTGTCATAACCCTAAACGCGAAATCACCCAAAACCTGTTTGCACGCACTTATCAATGTGTACCCCCAAATCTGTGCATTCCCAAATCCGTGCACACCCCAAACCCGTTTCCATTCTCCACATGCACATTAGATAATTGCAGAACAAGAATAATTTCAAACAGTTCACAAATAGCTGCCCCACCTTCAAAAATTGCAAGAACAAAGTTCAAACTTCAAAGTGCTTTCATTATTAAAGTCTTTCTAACTGAAACAACATTAACACAGGCAACCTGTTCATATTCTATACCTTCACAGTATGGTCCGGGTCAATTTTGACGCGGCCCAAGAATCCCGTCATAACAAGTGTCCATTCCAAATTCTGAGCCACAGATCTATTTAGAATGTATAAATAACCTATCCGACGTTAATGAATGAGTCAATGATCCTTAATTAAAGTTTCCAAGATGTAAAATCCTTTTCAATAGACACGGTCAAATTTGACCTGCAACAGCTTCAATGTACAAAAATTTTGTACCACCTGTAGAAACGTATATAATTATTAAATATTTTCATATTTGCGCATTTTGGGTTACTTTAGGAAAAATCATCACATTTCGGCTAAAATCGAATTTGTTTTTTTTTACTGCTGTCAAGTGTCAAAACGGGTCAAATTTGACCCGAATAGTATGAAAGGGTTAAGATTCGTCGTAATCCCAAATCCACCGATACTCCAAATCTGCTTTGCGGGAGAAGCCACAGTCTGTTAGTAGATGGTTGCCTCTCTCACTGGAGGTCTGAGACGAGTGGAGTGCCGCAGGGATCGGTGCTGGTTCATTTCTTTTGTCATATATATCAATGATCTGGATTATCACATGAAAATCTAGATCAAAAAATTTGTGAATGTCACAAATGAAGATTGGGGGAGTAGCGGTCAGTGACGAAGCCTATCATGGTTTCCATCTGGTTCTATAACAGCTGGAAAAATGAGCTGCAAAATAGCAGATGGAATTTAACGCAGACAAGAGAGAGATGTTGCATTTGTATAGAAACAAGCAGGGTCGTCTTACAAAATGAACGCAAGGGCATCGAGGAGTGTGGAAAATGAAACGGATATGGGAATACAGGTCCATCATATACTGAAAATTGCTTCACGTGTATGGAGAATGTTTGAAACATTGTCCTTCATAAATTAAAATATCGAGTATAGAGGATAGGATGAAATATAAAATATTTTGGTGAGGCCTCGATAGGTGTATTGTATGAAATTCTGGTCACCCACCTACAACCTACAGGAAGAGTAGAGGGAAATAATTGCAAGCATGTTGCTGCGTTTGGAATGCCTGAGTTTCTTCGCAAAGACTGAATAGCTGAGGACTTTAATCCTTGTTACGTACATGACTGAGAACAAATCTGATAGACGTGAGTATAAAATTATGGAGGGTTTAGATAAGGAAGAATTTTCCACTGAAGTTGGATGGGACTAAACCCAGAACTCATGAGTTAATGGTGAAAGTTGAAAATCTTAAGCGAAACATGGAAAGGAACATCTTCACGAAGAGGGACACGATAAGTGAAGTTTGGATGGATGGTAGGAGTACGGAGGGCTATGGCCCTGGTGCAGGTCGATGGAAGTGAGGAAGTTCGAATGTTTCAGCCTGGCCATCATGTTTCTTTGCTGTGCTTTACTATGATTCTCTAATTCTGTTTTTTTTTTCTTAATTATACCATATTTTTCCAAATCGTTTCAAGTTCTGATCGGAGATTAACTGATGAGGGATGTGTGTGCCAGGTTATGATAACTATTATCATAATTGTATTAGTTTCATGACAATTGTGAAGATTGATCTAAGTGGTCCTCGTATTGTCATTCTAAGTTGGAAAAAGACCAATTTTGACCAAGGTTTTAGGAATTTTGGTTTTAGAGGGATATTGAGGTTTTGGTTAAGTAGATGAAAGAGGCATAGACAGCGAGGATCAAATGAGTCACTTGATAAGTATAAGTCATGCATAAGATACTTCACAGAGAATTCAGCAGGAATCAAAGGCATGCGTTTCCTCCAGCGGCCAAGCTGAAAGAGAATTTCAAGGGTCTCTGGAGATATACAGGGACCGCAAGGAACAAAAACGGTGCCATTGCAATCAGAATAGTCATCCGAGAGAGTCGGAGAAGATCTTTAAAATGATTTCTATCTGCATTTTCGTCAGAGACAGGCAGTTGGACAAATGGAAATAGGCCAAAACAGCATTGAAGTTATGGACTATATACAGATTATGGGGGAAGAAGTGTTTGCCGACTTGAGACAAATTAGATGGATGAATGCCCAGGTCTAGACAGGGTGTCCGCTCGCTTCTTGAGAGTGGCTAGTACAGAAATTATGAGGACCTTGGCAGCGGGCCTTGAAATGTCCTCAGCCACGGGTGAGGTGCTGGAGTTCAGCTTCCGCTGATCAAGGGATGCTCGAAGAATGAGTCTGAAAATTAGAGGCAGGTGAGTCTGACACCAGTCGTGCGTAATTTACTGGAAGACATTTTAAGGGTCAGAATATAGAAGTAATTGGATTTTTGTAGTAATATGGTGAACTAGATTTAGAACTTGAGTGGGCAGCGACGTAGGAAATTAAATCTTTCATCATGCGTTACACAGTTGGAAAAATTGGTTAAAATGGCAGATGAAGTTTAATACAGATTACTATGAGGTGATGCACTTTGGGAAGACCAAGCAGGGGCGGACTTACAATGTGAAAGGTAGGGAATGGCATTGTGTGGGAGAGCAGAGGGATCCTGGAATAGAGATCCATAATTCCTAGGTCTGTTATAGATAGGGTGACAGGGTGACAGGTGACAGGTGTGACAGGGATTTCAATCCGGGAATCATTAATGTGAATCTCCTTTGAACCCGCTTCAATGATAGCACATCCTTTTCGAGATAAGGCGTCTAAAGCTGCTCACAGTACTCCAAGTGAGGCCGCACCAGTTATTTATAGCGCCCCAATATTATATCCTTGCTTTAATTTTCTAGTTGTCTCAAAGTGAATGATGACACCGGATTTGCCTTCCTCACCATGTATTCAAACTGCAAGTTAACCTCTTAAGAATCCTGCTCAAGGAAACCGGAGTACCTTTGCACCTCTTATTCTTTTTAAAATTTCTATCTATCCAGTAAATAGTCTACCCTTCTATTTATTCTACCAAAGTACATGACTATATACTTCTTAACAATATATTACATCTGCCAGGTTTTTGCCCTTTCGTCTAAGCTGTCTAACTCCTCTGTAGCCTCTCCAGTTTCTCAAATCTCTCTGCCCATCAATCCATCTTTGCATCATCCGCAAACTTGGCCACAAAGCCTTCGATTCAGTCATCCAAGTCATTGACATACAAGGTGAAATGAAGCGATACCAACACAGACTTCTTTGGAAACCCACTAATTTCTGGCAGCCAACCAGAAATGGTTCCCTTTATTTCCACATATTTCCACCTGCCAAGCAGCCAATGCTTTATACATGCCTGCAGCTTTTGTGAAATACTATGTGTTCTAAATTGGTTATGCAGCCTCATGTGCGGCACCTTGTCAAATGCCTTCTGAAAATCCGAACACAAAATCCTCGGATTCTCCTTCATCTATCCTGTTTGTTATTTCTTCAAAGAATTACAAATGATTTTTCAGGCAAGACTTCCATTCAGGAAGCCATGCTAACAGTGGCTTATGATATCAGGTGTCTCCTCGGACGCTGAAACGATATTCTTAACAAATAATTCCAACATCTTCCCAACCCCTGAGGTCAGGTTAACAGGCCTATAGTTTCCTTTCTTCTGCCTCTCTCCCGTCCTGAAGAGTGGAACATTTCCAATGGCAATTGAGTGCTTGAGTTATAAATGAGACGTGACATAATGTTTTATTAAAGTGGATTTCAGAAGGACATTGGGCTTAGTTTTAGTTTTGGAAGATAATGTAAGAAAACACAGCTAAAAAAGCAATTGTAATAGCAGTATTTTTGACATTGATAAGGTATATGATATTTTATGGAAGGAGGACATCTGATTAAATTATGAAAGTTAGGAGTGCGGAAAAATTGTAGAATTTGTGTGAGTTTTTATTTGGACGGTCTGTGCCGGTCAGGCTGTGCACATATGCATTTATATTTCTGTGTGACACCTTATCAGTAAAAAAAAACCTACATGTAAACGAGCATTCTCTCCTCAGGCATCGATGTGGGTGTTCTTGGTTTGCAACACGAAAAGCTTTGTTAACCATTAATATTCATTTATTCGAGCAGTTATTTATGTCTGTGTGGCCTATGGATCAGTTTCATCTTCAACTTTATAATGTTTGGATTTAATGCAAGCACAGGGTTTAGGATTGTGTTGTGGTGCAGTAATGTCGACGCCTGGTTCGGCTTTACGGTTTGAAATGGAACAATTGTCCTTACAATGACAGAGGTTAAAGTTGATGTTAACATACCGGATTAATTTGAGTTGGGAAAGAAATGATCATCCTGTTAAAGGTGTGTTGGAGGACTGTAGGAAACAATGCAAAAATAAAGATTTTTCTTTAGCTTTAGGTGGCTGGGCTCTTATCACTCTGGGAATTTGGGTGTATTGGATTATACAATAAGTCCCACTGGGTAATTCCACCTTGTTTTTTCAGTGACTTTAGTTGATATTAGGTTACATGATTGGATTCTGTTCTGTCTGATGGTTTGTTGGTTCATCAGTATTTCAATGAAAGTTATTATCATTCAGTAACCATTTTTACAGATTACTCAATAGATAATTAAACGGAATGTTGGTGTGACTTCTAGTTTAGAGTGTTCAGAATTGCAGGTAACGACAAGTAAACGACTTACCAACCATTTATCTGTTTATGAAGCAGAATTGTTTGCCAGCATTTTAGGCTGACGGTGCGTGGAGGAAATTAGTCCTTGTAATCTTGTAATTTATTCAGATTCGTTTACGGTTTTGATGAGTCTTAAAACAGATCATCTAGCTGTAGGTCAGATTCACTGCTGGGAACTGATCAAACAGTATTTTGTATCCAAAGTTTGGTTTATATGACTGCACCTTATGGTCCCTGCCAATAGCGCTGTTCAGAAAAATGATGGGGATCACTGCCTAGCTACAAAAGCTGTTAAAAGATTAACTGTGGATATGGACATTACACTTAGCAACTCAGAAGTTTTAAGGGGGTGTTAGGGTTAAGAAATAGGTGCTTATGTGAAATCTTGGAGGATAATGGACATAAGGGCAGACACCTTTACAGAATACATAAACCAGTTGGGTTTACCGAAGAAAGGGTTAAAACCAGAAGGGAAGGAATTATATTGACAGGACATAGAATTGCCCACAATATGCTTAATTATGCCTTGTATCCAATTGAAAAAAACTTCATTCTGTGTCGTGTGAATTTTGTCGATATGAAACAGTTACACATACTATTTCAGTGTGAAGCATATAAGGTTGAAATAAATCAGGCTTCATGACAACATTTGGGGGTTGATAGTTTTCATGTAAAAAATGTTACTAAGTTACGGGAGTGACTTCAGTTTAATTCACATCTTTGAGCTGGAAAAGGCACGTAACAAGGATAATGTTAAACGTGTATTGGGGGAATTAAATATACTGCGGAATTGGGAAAATAATGTTGGTGTCGAAGTGCAAGACAGGGAATCTGATGCATGAGATCGGAATTTGTTGTAAGAAATCTTACGAGATGCATTTTTGGAGTCACTTGTGCGTGAGCCTACTCGGGGAAAGGCTATTTCAGTTTGGGTGTTGTGTTATAACCCCGACCTTATTCGGGAGCATAAAGAAAAGTATTCCTTTGGAGTCAGTGATCATTATATGATTAACATCACTCTACAATTTGAGAACGAAAGGCTTGTCACATGTAACAGTATCGCAATGAAATAATGGGAAGGGAAATCTTGCCTGACAAATCGGTTAGGAGTTCTTCGAGAACGTAAAAAAGCAGGGTGGACAGAGGAGAGCAGTGGATGTCATTTACTTGGATTTTCAGAAGTCCTTCGATAAGGTACCACACATAAGGTTGCCGAAAAAGATAAAGTTCAATGCCATGACAGGAAAGATACTGGAATGGACAGAGGAATGGCTGACAGGCAGGAGGCAGTGAGTGGAAATTATGGGGGCCTGTTCAGGTTGGCTGCCAGTAATTAGTAATGTTCCTCAGGCGTCAGTATTGGGACCGCTACGTTTCACATCGTTTGGCAACAATTTAGATAAATGATATTGCAGGCTTTGTGGCAAAGTATGCGGATGATCCGAAGGTTGGTGGAGGGGTAGGTAGTGCTGAGGAAGTAATGCGATTGCAGCAGGAATGAGACAAATTAGAAGAATGGGAAATAATTTGGCAGAAGGAATACAGTGTTGGGAAATGTATGATAATGCATTCTGGTAAAAGGAACACGAGTACGGACTATTATCTAACTGGGGAGAAAATTCAAACATCAGAGGTACAGATGGATTAAGGTATCATCGTGCATGACGCTCAGAAGGTTAATTTACAGGCTGAATCTGTGGTTAGAAAGTCAAATGCAATGTAAAGGATAAAAAGGGCAACATGTGCCCGGAGGAGGAGGGGGCTGGGCAGGTCCTAAATGAATACTTTGCTTCAGTATTCACAAGTGAAAAGCATCTTGATGAGGGTGAGGTCGACATAGAGCAGACCTGTGTGCTGGACAATGTGGAGATTAAGGAAGAAGAAGTGTTGGATCTTCTTAAAAACATCAAGATTGATAAATCCCCAGGGCCAGATATGACACACCCCAGGTTGTTGTGGAATTGAGAGAGTATATCGCAGGATCATTAGCCATGATCTTTGAATCCTCTTTAGCTACAGGGGAAGTGCCGGAGGACTGGATAATGGCAAATATATTCCCTTGTTTAAAAAAGGTAATAGGGAGAAACCTGGGAACTATAGGCGGGTGAGTCTTACGTCGGTGGTCTGCAAACTACCGGAAAAGATTCTTAAGGATAGGATCTACGAGCATTTGGAGAAGTACAGTTTACTCATGGATAGTCAACATGGCTTTGTGAAGGGAAGGTCGTGCCTCACGAGCCTGATTGAGTTTTTTTTAAGAGGTAACAAAAGAAATTGATGAGGGTAGGGCAGTGGATGTGGTCTACATGGAATTCAGCAAGGCATTTGACAAGGCCTTTCACGAGAGACTCATTCAGAAAGTTATGAGGCATGGGAAAAGTGGAACCTTAGCTGTTTGGATAAAAAATAATTCCAAGTTTGATATCCCTTCCAGTATTATCTCCATATAACCTCCAGTAAATCACCTCCTTCCTCACCACGGCCTTTGCCCTTTTATTGTTAATAATGTTACTCGGAGACTGATGCACCATCACATAAAAACTCACATTTCTCCCAATTTCCTTCCTGTCCTGTTACAAATCCAAATCCAAACTTATAAAGACAGAAAGGCTGACTGACGTTCACATAAACTAATCACCCTCTGAGTTCCCATTTGAGATTCAGGCACTGCAGCCAATGACAACAGGGGTCCGTGTTAAGTCTGAGCTGCGATAAGCTGGAGGAAATCGGCCAATGATCAGCCCCTCCTCTTCCGCTCCATCGCCATCAGCGATTTGCTTCTGTCGGTGTCGCCGAACTCGGCGCCCACAAGGACGGGTGTGATTCCCCTTCGCGCCTCGGTGGGTCTGTTTCGGTGACGTCTGTGGTGGCTGACGAAACATGCTTTGACAGGGAGCGAGCGAGGACCAATGACTACAACTCTCAGAAGGCCCCACTGATGACATTGTGGTGTTGTAAGGTATAAAAGCAAAATGGAGGAAAATGTAGTGCATTACGTTTTCTGTACTGTGTCGTGCCTTCAATAAAAATTAAATTAAAAGAGATTCCTGCAAGAAATAGATAGAACATAGAACAATACAGCACAGTACAGGCCCGTCGGCCCACAATGTGGTGACGACCCTTAAACTCTGCCTCCCTAAGCTTAAATTCTTCCATATACCTGTCTCACAGTCTCTTAAACTTCACTAGTGTATCTGCCTCCACCACTGACTCCAGCAGTGCATTCCATGCACCAACCACACTCTGAGTATAAAATCTTCCTCTAATATCTCCCTTGAACTTCCCTCCCCCTACCTTAAAGCCATGTCCTCTTGTATTGAGCAGTGGTGCCCCGGGGAAGAGGCACTGGTTGTCCACTCTATCTATTCCCCTTAATATCAACTATACTACCATTTCTCCTCTCATCTTCTCTCCAGAGAGTAAAGCCCGAGCTCCCTTAATCTCTGATCATAATCCATACTCTCTAAACCAGGCAGCATTCTGGAAAATCTCTTCTGTACCTTTTCCAATGCTTCCACATCCTTCTTTTAGTGAGGCGACCAGAACTGGACAGAGTACTCCAAGTGTGGCCCAACCGGAGTTTTATAGAGCTGCATCATCACATCGCGACTCTTAAACTCTATCCCTCGACTTATGAAAGCTAACACCCCATAAGCTTTCTTAACTACTCTGTCTACCTGTGAGGCAACTTTCAGGGATCTGTGGACATGTAGCCCCAGATCCCTCTGCTCCTACACACTTCCATGTATCCTGCCATTTACTTTGTACTCTGCCTTGGAGTTTGTCCTTCTAAAGTGTACCACCTCACACTTCTACAGGTTGAACTCTATCTGCCACTTCTCAGCCCACTCCTGCATCCTATCAATGTCTCTCTGCAATCTTTGACAATCCTCTGCACTATCCACAACACCACCAACCTTTGTGTCTTCTGCAAACTTGCCAACTCATCCTTCTACCCCCACATCCAGGTCATTAATAAAAATCACGAAAGGTAGGGGTCCCAGAACTGATCCTTGTGGGACACCACTAGTCACAACCCTCCAATCCGAATGTACTCCCTCCACCACAACTCTCTGCTTTCTGCAGGCAAGCCAATTCTGAATCCACCTGGTCAAACATCCCTGGATCCCATGCCTTCTGACTTTCTGATTAAGCCTACCGTGTGGAACCTTATCAAATGCATTACTAAATCCATGTAGATCACATCCACTGCACGACCCTCATCTATATGCTTGGTCACCTCCTAAAAGAACTCCATCAGGCTTGTTAGACACGATCTGTCCTTCAGAAAGCCATGCTGACTGTCACTGATCAGACCATGATTCTCTAAATGCCAATAAATCCTATCTTTGTGAATCTTTTCCAACAGCTTTCCCACCACAGATGTAAGGCTCAATGGTCTATAATTATCCGGACTATCCCTACTACCCTTTTTGAACAAGGGGGCAACATTCGCCTCCCTCCGGTACCATTCCCCTGGACAATGAGGACATAATGATCCTAGCCAGAGGCTCAGCAATCTATTTCCTCGCCTCGGATGCAGAACTGGGAAGTGGCAGATGGAGTTCAACACAGATGAAGAGATCATTCAAATCTGAACACAGAATATAATATTAATGGTCAGACTCTTGGCAGTGTGGAGGGTCAGAGAGATCTTGGGGTCCATGTCCATACGACATTCAAAGCTGCTGTGGAAGTTGGCAGTGTTGTCAGGAAGGCGTCTGGTGTGATGGCCTTCATCAACCGTGGGATTGAGTTCAAGAGCTGTGAGGTGATGTTGAAGCTATATTTCTCCTAACCTGTACATAAGTAATTGTAATAAGATGATGAGAGGCTTTGACCATGTGGATAGCCAGAGACATTTTCCCAGGCTTGAAGTGACTAACACGCGGGGACGTAGTTTTAAGCTGCTTGGAAGTCGGTACTGAGGGAATGTCAGGGGTAAGTTTCTTACACAGAGAGTGGTGGGTGCATGGAATGGGCTGCTGGCAACGGTGGTGGAGGTGGATACAATAGGATATTTTAAGAGGCTCTTAGATAGGTTCATGGAGCTTAGAAACATAGAGGGATATACGATCAGGAAATCCTAGGCAGTCTTTCGAGTAGGTTACATGGTCGGTACAACATTGTGGGCTGAAGAGCCTGTAATGTGCTGTAGATTTCTGTGTTCTGTGTCAAAGACAGGCAGAGGGATTAGTTGAAATGGACAGGAGGACAGCATGGAAAGGTTGGGCCAAAGGGCCTGTGTTAGTGCCGTAAGGGAGGGGTTCTGTCCCAACCATCGATTCTATTCCCCTCAACAGATGCTGCCTGACTTGACAACGTTCTTGAAAATTTGCATTCAGTTCCGCTTAGCATTCTGTACAAAGGATGTTTTGTGCTGGAAGAGTGCAGAGGAGATTCATCATGATTGAGGGGGCTTGTGTTCATAAGTCCATAAGGCATAGGAACAGAATTAGGCCATTCAGCCCATTGAGTCAGCGACCTTTCTATCATGGCTGATCCCAGATCGCACTCAATTCCAGATATCTGACCTCCCGCCATATCCTTTGATACCCTGACTGATCAGGAAACGATCAACTTCCGCCTTGAATATACCCACACACTCGGCCTCCACCACAGTCTGTGGCAGAGCATTCCACAGATCCAATACACCTCGGCTAATAAAAAAAATAAGCTGCTTACCTCTGTTTGAAAAGGTGGCCCCTCTACTTTGTGGCTGTGCCCCACCACAGGAAATACCTTCTCCACATCCACCTTATCCAGTCCTTTCAACATTCGGTAGGTTTCAATGAAATGCCCCCGCATTTTTCTGAGTTCCAGTGAGCACAGGGTCAAAGCTGCCAAGTGCTCCTTGTATTTTAACTCCTTCATTCCCAAAATCATCTTTATGAACCTCCTCTGGACTCTCTCCAATGACAACACATCCTGTCTGAGATGTGGGGCCCAACACTGTTGACAATACTCCAAGTGTAGCCTGACTCGTGTCTTATAAAGCCTCAGCATTATCTCTTTGCTGTTATATTCATTGGACTGTGTTGATCTACAAGGCAGCGGGGACCCGGGGATCGAGTGGGGAGACTCGGGCAGCGCGGCCCCGGGGATCGGGGGGAGACTCGGGCAGCGCGGCCCCGGGGATCGGGGGGAGACTCGGACAGCGTGGCCCCGGGGATCGGGGGGAGACTCGGGCAGCGGAGCCCCGGGGATCGGAGGGAGACTCGGGCAGCCGGGCCCCGGGGATCGGGGGGAGACTCGGGCTGCCGGGCCCCGGGATCGGGGGGAGACTCGGGCAGCGGGGTCCCGGGGATGGGGGGGGGGGGGGGGAGACTCGGGCAGCGTGGCCCCGGGGATCGGGGGGAGACTCGGGCAGCGGAGCCCCGGGGATCGGGGGGAGACTCGGGCAGCCGGGCCCCGGGGATCGGGGGGAGACTCGGGCTGCCGGGCCCCGGGATCGGGGGGAGACTCGAGCAGCGGGGACCCGGGGATGGGGGGGGAGACTCGGGCAGCGGGGCCCCGGGGATCGGGGATGGGAGACTCGAGCAGCGCTGGGGATCTGGGGAGACTCGGGTAGCGGGGCCCCGGGGATCGGGGAAAGGCCGCTGGGCCTCAGGCGCGGTCGGGTGGCCGACACGAACCTTTCCCGTGGTTTGACCCGACGAAAGTGGATGGACATCTAATGTCTCCCCAAGGGTTTTACGCTGGACCGAGAGCAGAGAGACCCCTGGCCCTTGACTCCTCAGACAGGGGCTCTCAAGGCCGGCCTCAAAGGGCCTAACTGGGTGGACGAGCTTCCCTGGGTCCTGCTCGGAATCCGCACGGCGCCCAAAGAAGATCTGCACACCCCGTCGGCTGAGTTGGTGTACGGCCCCGGGGAGTTCATACCAGCCCCAAGGGGGCAAGGGGAAGAACCCGCAGCAGTCCTGAGCAGACTACGCGAGAGGCTCGGCAACCTGGCCCCCATACCCACTTCGCAGCATGGGCAGAACCCGACCTGCGTACCCAAAGACCTGCAGAACTGTAAGTTTGATTTTGTACGAAGGGGCGGCCATCGGGCACCGCTACTGCGGCCCTACGAGGGGCCGTTTAAGGTGATCAGGAACAACGGGTCCACGTTCGTGCTGGACATTGGGGGAAGAGAGGAGGTTTTCTCGGTGGACCGACTCAAACCGGCCCATGTGGACGTGGCGCAGCCGGTCGAGATTCCGGCATCGTGGTGCAGAGGCAGACCTCCCAAACAGAGTCCGGCCCAGACTGTGGACATTGGGGGGTGTATCGCCGGTTCTGGGGGGTGGGGTATGTGGCGACGCACTTCCCAGCGCACTCGAACCGGCTCACAAAGTGGTGCATTGAGGCCGGTCCCAAAAAGGGCGCCAAGCCTGCTGGGGAAAAGCCCACGCGTGGGACGGGACCATGAATACGCGCCCCCTACAGCTTCCGCGCGTGGGACGGGACTGTGAATACGCGCCCCCTACAGCATCCGCGCGTGGGACGGGACTGTGAATACGCTCCCCCTACAGCATCCCCGCGCGGGACGGGACTGTGAATACGCGCCCCCTACAGCATCCGCGCGTGGGACGGGACTGTGAATATGTGCCCCCTACAGCATCCGCGCGCAGGACGGGACTGTGAATACGCGCCCCCTACAGCATCCGCGTGCGGGACGGGACTGTGAATACGCGCCCCCTACAGCATCCGCGTGCGGGACGGGACTGTGAATACGCGCCCCCTACAGCATTCCCGCCCGGGACGGGACTGTGAATACGCGCCCCCTACAGCATCCGCGCGTGGGACGGGACTGTGAATACGCGCCCCCTACAGCATTCCCGCGTGGGACGGGACTGTGAATACGCGCCCCCTACAGCATTCCCGCGCGGGATGGGACTGTGAATACGCGCCCCCTACTGCATCCGCGCGTGGGACGGGACTGTGAATACGCGCCCCCTACAGCATTCCCGCCCGGGCAGGGCGTGATCAGGAAGGCTTTAAAGCGGGGCCGCGGTTTGAATAAACCTCTTTTGCAACTGCAGCTTATCGACTCCGTGTCGTTTATTGCAGCGCTGCGTGTAGCCACACCACTACAGTCTCTCCTTTGTTAAATAGTAACAGTGAACAATTTTAAATTGAATTAAACACTGATTGGCACATATCAAAGCAGAATTGACAATCTTCATTAACAAAGGCCAATGCCATTAGGCTTTACAATTCAACCGCCAGGACTTAAGAACTTTTTAAAAGCTATTATTAATGCTTTTTGAGATAGTGATTTAGATGCATATCATATTTTTTACTGAGTTAAGTATTGTATGTAATTAGTTTTGCTACAACAAGTGTATGGGACATTGGAAAAAAAGTTGAATTTCCCCATGGGGATGAATAAAGTATCTATCTATCTATCTCTCTCCCAATGTTGTTGAATTTTTAGTGATTAAGGGGATCTGTTTTTTGCATTTATTTATTTCTATTTTCCTTTATTTTGTGATGGTCGATTGATGACATGAAGAGTTAATTAGCAAATATTCTCTCTCTCATACACATTTACTGCAATATCTTCATGTTAGACATTTTTTACAAAAATAATTATCTAAGTTTCCATATATGCAAGAATCTGATTTGTTGGATACTGTTTTGAATATGAATCCTTTAGTAAGAGGTTCCATTGGTAGAATTTATAATTTATTTTTAATACATTAATACAAAAAGATAACCTCCCACCTAAGGTTTATACATGATTGAAATATTTGTTGTTTCAGACGTGATAGAGGGGGAGGGATGAAAGGGGGAGGAGTGGCATTACTAGTCAGGGACAATATCACAGCTGTGCGTAGACAGGACAGCCCGGAGGGCTTGTCTACAGAGGTCATATGGGTGGAGCTGAGGAACGGGAAAGGATGTGACCACACTAACAGGGGTGTATTATAGACCGCCCAATAGTCAGAGGGAATTGGAGGAGCAAATCTGTATAAAGATAGTAGACCGATGTAAGAAACAGGAAGTTGTAATAGTAGGGGATTTTACCTTTCCTCATATTGACTGGGACTCCCAAACTGTAAAAGGGCTAGATGGCTTGGAGTTTGTGAAATGTTTTCAGGAAAGTTTTCTAAATCAATATATAGAGGTACCTACTAGAGAGGATGCAATACTTGATCTCCTATTAGGAAACCAGACAGTCAGGTGACAGAAGTATGTGTAGGCGGACATTTTGGGTCCAGTGACCATAATGTCATTAGTTTCAAGTTAATTATGGATCAGGATAGGTCTGGTCCTCAAGTTGAGGTTCTAAATTGGAGAAGGGCCAATTTTGTGGAAATGAAAAAGGATCTAGGAAGAGTGGATTGGGATAAGTTTTTTTCTGGCGAGGATGTGTTCAGTAAGTGCAAGGCCTTCAAAGGCGAAAGTTTGAGAGTGCAGAGTTTGCATGTTCCTGCCAGGATTAAAGGCAAAGTTAACAGGCATAGGGAACCTTGCTTTTCAAGGGATATTGGTGATCTGGTTAAGAAAAAGAGATAGGTGTATAGCAGGTATAGGCAACAAAGAACAAAAGAGTTACTTGAAGAGTATAGAAAATGTAAGAAAATACTAAAGAAGGAAATCAGGAAGGAAAAAAGACATGAGGTGGCTTTGGCAGATAATGTGAAGGTAAACCCGAAGGGTTTCTACAAGTATATTAAGCGTAAAAGGATAGTAAGGGACAAAATTGGTCTCCTAGAAGATCAGAGTGGTCATCTATATGTGGAGCCTCACGAGATGGCGGAGATCTTAAACAGTTTTTTTGCATCAGTATTTACTCAGGAAACTGGCATAGTGTATATGGAAGGAAGGGAAACAAGCAGTAGTGTCATGGAACAATTAGAGATTAAAGAGGAGGAGGTGCTTGCTGCCTTACAGCGCATAAAGGTAGATAAATCCCCCGGGCCGGACTTGATATTTCCTCGGACCTTGAGAGAGACTAGAGTAGAAATTGCAGGGGCCCTGACAGAAATATTTAAAATGTCCTCAGCCACGGGTGCAGTGCCTGAGGATTGGAGGGTAGCTCTTGTTATTCCATTGTTTAAAAAAGGCTCCAATAGTAAACCAGGTAATTACAGGCCAGTGAGCCTGACATCAGTAGTAAGTCAGTTATTGGAAGGTGTTCTGAGAGATCGGCTATACAAGTATTTGGACAGCCAAGGGCTGATTAAGGATAGTCAGTATGGCTTTGTGTGTGGTAGATCGTGTTTAACAAATCTTGTAGAATTTTTCGAAGAGGTTACCAAGAAAGTAGATGAAGGACAGGCTGTGGATGTTGTCTGCATGAACTTTAGTAAGGTCTTTGACAAGGTCCCACATGGGAGGTCAGTTCAGAAGGTTCAGACATGAGGTATCCATGGAGAGGTTGGAGAGATTGAAAGAGTGCAGAGAAGATTTACTAGGATGTTGCCAGGTCTTCAGGAGTTGAGTTGCAGGGATAGATTGAACAGGTTAGGACTTTATTCCTTGAAGCGTAGAAGAATGATGGGGGATTTGATAGAGGTTTACAAAATTATGGGGGATATAGACAGTAAATGCGAGTAGGTTCTTTCCATTTAGATGAGCAGAAAATAGTTGATGAATATCAAGAAACATTAAATATTCTCAGTTATCCCTGTGAGTATTCTGGGGTGTTACATGAAAATATTTGTTAACCAATTTCATTGTTCTTGATTATGGTTGTGGTTTATAGATCAGCTTCATCCTCAACTTTATTATGTTTGGGTGTGATACAAGCACAGGCTTTGAGATTGTGTTGTGGTGCAGTCAGGTCGTCCCCTGTTTCGGCTTTACTGGTTGAAATTGTGGAGTTTCAATTTAATGTTAACATACTGGTTTAATATAAGGGGAAAGAAATGATTAATCTGTTCAAGGTGTGTTGGAGGACTGTTGGGAACTTCACAAGAAGAGTGTTTTTAGTTTTGGGTGCCTGGGTTTTTATCACACTGGGAATATGGGTTGGTTCGCTATATATTAAGGAAGTTATTGACCTAGCTTAACCATTTTTACAGATGTTACGAAAACCCCGTAACCAGGTAACTTACCAGCAAAGATAGATGGATCAGCTGAGTCGGATGCTACTATTTTCAACCGTTTTATTCAACAAGGGCACAAACGTATGGTTAATACAAAACATTCAGATCATCAAAACTCAATCTAAAACACCGGTGTAATAATAATCATTCAAAACACAAGCTCGATCGTCGTCTAGGGGTAATGTAGATTTTATATCGTTCACTGGATATCTAAAAGTCTTTTAGATCACGGCAGTTTCACTTAGTTGCCGGCGGAAGTGTCGCGTTGGTGCACTTTTAGTTAGAAAGACAGAGAACATGAAGCATTTACCCGACAGGTTTTCCAACCTGTAGGAGGTAGTCGGAAGTCTCGTTGGGGGAATGGACTCTCATCTGTGGCTTCCCCTGTAGCTAGGCCGTCTTCCGTGGTGAAGTCGCCAATCCCAGGCAAGGGAAGGACGCACACGAACCCCACCACCGGCTGTAGCTATTAAAACGCTGTCGCAGGATTTCTAGCGTTTCTCCTTCGTGTGTTTCCTTGGTGCATCTGAGGGTCCTCCCCTCAGACCCGCCTTTATACTTCTTCACGGGATCGCAGGTGTCAATCAAGTTGCAGGTAATGCGATCTCTCTCTCAACCAGTCCACTTTGCCCGAGGGCTTTTCAGGTGGTCTCCATGAGACAATAGTCAAAGTCACTTTTATTCTGCTTCTTGGGAGAACGTGGTCTTTCGCACGTCTCTCTCTCTTGGGTCAGTTGACCCCCCTTAACTAGAGTTCTTGCGATTTTCACAAAGGAGGGGGCCAACGGCATAACACCTCCCCCCATAATGGGTTTTTAACCAGCGGTTAAAAACAGGTTGACACAGGAATTTATTTTTTTTTTGAATCTACATACTACACAAGCTTTTCTCTTCACAGAGTACTACTGTTATACATTCAAGTCAGTATCTAAACAGGTAACAAGTACAGTGCCCCTTTTCTTTAATACCTTAACCTCATGTGCCCTACTAACGCCTGGTAGCATCAAACTTCAGCTCAATAACCACCTTATATATTTGCTTTCTTCAGCAACATAACTAAGGAGGTGTGATCTTAGCTTACATACATCTACAAAGGTTCATGCAAAAGACAAATTTTTATGCTACTTTCAAACTTAACAGTCAAGCTTCCATGGGTGTTGTCTTTATTATTCACATATTTTGTCAAAATCCCTTAAAACCGGCTTCTGCTATTTTAAAAATCGCGTCTCCATTAACCCTCGCCTCTTTTCCGGTTAATTCCCTCGTGGCGATCTTGGGCACCCTGGCGAAATAGGCTTTCGCCCGCTCCTTTCATAGGAGTTATTTTATCAGCGTGTTCCAAACTTAGACCACCCAATTCCTTAATTTCAGGCAATTTGTCGTTTTTCTCTTCAGGACCCGTCATGCTATTAGTTTCCAATTTAAGATCCGCAAGCGATCTCGCTTTGTTCCGACAGCATTTCAAATTCTGCCTTTTCACATCACACTCTGGAATAACAATAGCGTGTGGGGCCCCTTTACCTTCCAACTCAACCTGTAATTGATTCACAGGCTTTGTGGTACCAAGCCATTGTCTCTGTAGCCTGGTTGCTGCTTTTGATATCAGTCCAGCCTTTAAATTTTCTTCATTCAATTTGGGAACTACACATCCCCCTTTCCCTTGAGTTCCGTGACTAGGTTCAGCACCATGTGTATCCCCATCTTGGACACACTCAAACGGGACATTGGCCTCTTCCAGGTTTTCAACACCCGTACCTTTTTCAAATTCTAACGTCCCCCCATCCTTCCAGTAACTCTCCAGGCAGCCCCCTGTTGGGGAAGGCGTAACCCTGCGAGCTGAAACAACCTCCTCGGCCATGTCAGCTGACTTCTCCACAGCAAGGATACCCTTCTCCTCTAAGACTGCCCTCATTTCACTCTCGGGACCATCGAGAACATCTTTAGAACTCTCAACTTCTCCAAACAATTCTGCCAAAGCAGACAGATCAACCACGTCCAACTCTGGACGTTTTAATAGCTTTATCCGTTTCTCATCTTTATTTCCTACCTCTAGGACCTTTCTCTTCACTAAGGGGGGAGCTATCTCCTCGCCCTTACCCCCTTTTACTTTACTACCTTCCGTTTTACCACCCTCTGAACCCTCGTGGTGTAGGGTCGGTAAAAACGTCTGGGCCAATTTCAAACTGCGCGCTGTCCCAGCCGCCGCTCTCGACAGGCTGCGAGTGACCGCGCATGCGCGATAGCTCGGGGACTCCATGGGCGGGGCCTCAACTATCAGGGCGGTTCCCATCTTCCCACCCGCGAGGTCATTACCCAACAGGAGGTCCACGCCCTCCCCCGGTAACTCCGGCAGGACTCCTAGCTCCACAGGTCCCGACACCAACTCGCAATCGAGAAAGACCCTATGCAAAGGCACGACCGCGGTCTGGTTCCCGATACCTCTCAGGGCAACCTCCCCCGTCCGAGGGCCGAAATTTAACACATTACGGCTAATTAACGATAGTTCCGCCCCCGTGTCTCTCCAAATTCGTACGGGGATGGGGGGGTCCCCTTCCCTCAAAGACACGGTTCCTTCGGAACTAAATGTCTCCCGCCCCTCCGGTACTCCATCTACCTGGGGCCCTCTTGTCAACTTCCTGATTACCACTGCACGCCCGATAGGGGTCGCTGCTCTCTCCCTCTCTGGCTCCTTTCTCGGAGCAAAGCATTTTGATGCAATATGTCCCACCTTTCCACAATTAAATCAGTTTAAACCAGGAGATCTCCAGGTTTCCTGTCTGTTATCCTCACTTTTTGTGCTAGCTCCCGGCGGAGTTTCTCCCTTAGCCGGCGGACTTTCCCTACCATTCCGACGGTCTCTCGGGTAACTTTTTGGCGAGGAAAACTTTGTCTTGTGGGTTAGGGCATATTCATCTGCGAGCCTAGCCATCTCTGAGATGGACTGATTCGTCCTCTCATTTAAATACATTCGGATCTCTTCCGGAACGCAACCTTTAAATTCCTCAATCAAAACTAACTCCCTGAGACGCCCATAGTTCTCGGCCACCTTTTCAGCTGTGCACCAACGGTCCAAGAGCACACCCTTCTCATGGGCTAGCTCGGTATACGTTTGGTTCCACCCTCTTTTTAAATTTCGGAACCTTTGTCTATACGCCTCAGGTACTAACTCGTAACCTCGGAGAATGGCCTCCTTTACTTGATCATAATTCCCGTCCCTTTCTGTGGGCAGCGCGGTATATACCCGCTGTGCTTTTCCTCGTAACACACTTTGTAACAACGCCACCCATTGCTCTCTGGGCCACTGCTGATTCCCTGCCACCTTTTCAAAAAGCAAGAAATAACTATCAACATCCGTCTCCTCGAACGGGGGGACCAACCTCAACGCCCGACTAATATCAAACCCCTCCTCTCTCTCGTCCCCTCGAGTTCTTCGCTCTTGCTTTCGTCTGTCCAGCTCCAATTCATGGCCCCTTTGTTTCTCTTTCTCTTCTGCTTCTAGCTGCTTTAGTTTGAACACATGCTCTCTTTCCACAGCCCTTTCCTTTGCGGCTCTCTCGGCTTCTTTTTCCCTCTCAGCTCTCTCGGCTTCTTTTTCCCTCTCAGCTCTCTCGGCTCTCTCTCTCTCTCTCTCTCTCTCTCTGCAGCCTTCTCAGCTGCTTCTACTTCTAGCTGCTTTATTTTAAACTCATGTTCCAGCCTTGCTTTCTCCAACTCTGCCTGATTTGTCCCACTCACTAATCTCCTTTCGGGAATATTTTCCAAATCCTCAGCTGCAAACACCTTCTTCCCAACGTAATGCTGTTGTATGACCCTTCGCACTTCCTGCTTTTTCATTGTTGGCTTCACCGCTGTGAGGTCTAATGCCTGCGCCAAATTTACCAAGTCTGATTTTGTAGCTCTCCCTAGCGCCTCTACCGTCGGGTTTCTCCTAAATTCCGACACATCCATCTTTGCTGGTTTCCCGTCTGACTACCTGCGTAACCAGATTTAAGTTTGGACTTACAGCCCGATTCACTGACCCTCCCGTTTGGTTTCAAATCCGGGACGAGAACCCCACTTGTTACGAAAACCCCGTAACCAGGTAACTTACCGTCAAAGATAGATGGATCAGCTGAGTCGGATGCTACTATTTTCAACCGTTTTATTCAACAAGGGCACAAACGTATGGTTAATACAAAACATTCAGATCATCAAAACTCAATCTAAAACACCGGTGTAATAATAATCATTCAAAACACAAGCTCGATCGTCGTCTAGGGGTAATGTAGATTTTATATCGTTCACTGGATAGCTAAAAGTCTTTTAGATCACGGCAGTTTCACTTAGTTGCCGGCGGAAGTGTCGCGTTGGTGCACTTTTAGTTAGAAAGACAGAGAACATGAAGCATTTACCCGACAGGTTTTCCAACCTGTAGGAGGTAGTCGGAAGTCTCGTTGGGGGAATGGACTCTCATCTGTGGCTTCCCCTGTAGCTAGGCCGTCTTCCGTGGTGAAGTCGCCAATCCCAGGCAAGGGAAGGACGCACACGAACCCCACCACCGGCTGTAGCTATTAAAACGCTGTCGCAGGATTTCTAGCGTTTCTCCTTCGTGTGTTTCCTTGGTGCATCTGAGGGTCCTCCCCTCAGACCCGCCTTTATACTTCTTCACGGGATCGCAGGTGTCAATCAAGTTGCAGGTAATGCGATCTCTCTCTCAACCAGCCCACTTTGCCCGAGGGCTTTTCAGGTGGTCTCCATGAGACAATAGTCAAAGTCACTTTTATTCTGCTTCTTGGAAGAACGTGGTCTTTCGCACGTCTCTCTCTCTTGGGTCAGTTGACCCCCCTTAACTAGAGTTCTTGCGATTTTCACAAAGGAGGGGGCCAACGGCATAACAATGGATTATGATCAGAGATTAAGGGATTAAGGGAGTTAGGGCTTTACTCTCTGGAGAGAAGGAGGATGAGAGGAGAAATAATAAAGGTATAGTTGATATTAAGGGGAATAGATAGAGTAGATAGCCAGCACCTCTTCCTCAGGGCACCACTGCTCAATACAAGAGGACATGGTTTATAGGTAAGGGGAGGGAAGTTCAAGGGGGATATTAGAGGAAGATTTTATACTCAGAGTGTGGTTGGTGCGTGGAATGCACTGCCCGAGTCAGAGGTGGAGGCAGATACACTAGTGAAGTTTAAGAGACTACTAGACAGGTATATGGAGGAATTTAAGCTTAGGGAGGCAGAGTTTAAGGGTCGGCACAACATTGTGGGCCGAAGGGCCTGTAGTGTGCTGTATTGTTCTGTGTTCTATCTATTTCTCGCTGGAATCTCTCTTTTGATTTATTTTTTTATTGAAGGCACGACACAGTACAGAAAACGTAATGCATTACATTTTCCTCCATTTTGCTTTTATACCTTACAACACCACAATGTCATCAGTGGGGCCTTCTGGGGGTTGTAGTCATTGGTCCTCGCTCGCTCCCTGTCAAAGCATGTTTCGTCAGCCACCACAGACATCACCGAATCAGACCCACCGAGGCGCGAAGGGGAATCACACCCTTCCTTGTGGGCGCCGAGGCCGGCGACACCGACAGAAGCGAATCGCTGATCTCTGCCATGGCGATGGAGCGGAAGAGGAGGGGCTGATCATGTGCCGATTTCCTCCAGACTATCGTAGCTCAGACGTAACACTGACCTCTGCTGTCACTGGCTGCAGTGCCTGTCACTCAAATGGGAACTCAGAGGGTGATTAGTTTATGTGAACGCCAGTCAGCCTTCCTGACTTTATGAGTTCGGATCTGGATTTATAACGGGACAGGAAGCAAATTGGGAGAAATGTGAGTTTTTATGTGATGGTGCATCAGTCTCCGAGTTACATTATTAACAATAAAAGGGCAAAGGCCATGGTGAGGAAGGAGGTGATTTACTGGAGTTTATATGGAGATAATATTAGAAGGGATATCAAACTTGGAATTGTTTAGGATATGATTTAGAAAATGGGGGGATTTGTGGGGATCATAATATTCCAGTGTTGATTAATGAGGGTAAAATGATTGTTACTGAAACAGGAAAGGTTGTGTTACTGGTTGGGTCATTTGCAGAGATTCATAATCAGGATAATTTAAGTGAAGTTAAACAATGTAGGAATATGTTTTTCAGTGAATACCCTGATGTGCTGGAAGTCAGCTGTAGTAACGATAGCATCACTGATGGAGAGATTTATTTGTATGAATTTAAGAAGTCTATTAATAATGCAGGTCAGGTGTTCCCAGGAAAGAGTGATATTTGAAATTGTAATTCTATATAATTCGCTTTTGTGAAAATATTAAATGTTTGAATTGTGCATCTACTTTCCTCATGGAAAATGGAAATGGTAGTGCCTATTCTAAAACCTGGTAGATCCCCATTTGATCCTTCTAGTTAAGGGCCGATATCGTGAATGTCTCATTTATGTAAACTTATGGAATGTATGGTAATCAAGCACCTGAGTTATATTTTGGAAAGAGTGGTGATAAAGTGTTTTATTAGAGTGGATTTTGGAAGGGTGAAATGACATTAGATTCAGTTTGAGGTTTGGAAGATGATATTTGGAAAGCAAAATTAAATAAAGATGTTGTAATAGCAGTATTTCTTGATACTGAAAAGGGAAATGATATGGAAGAAAGGACTTTTGATTAAATTAGGAGTGAGGGGGACATTGAATAATATTTCTGAGTTTTATTTGGACGGACTGTCCAAGTACCGGTCGGCATGTTATGTTTGTGTTTCTATGAGATAGAGAATGGGATCCCACAAGGCAGTATTTGTAGCCCTATATTATTTAATATTATCATTCATGATATTTTCTCTGAGATGGGAAAATGGGATACCTGGGCAAATCACAATATACAGATGATGTAGCTTTATAGATTAGAGGTATTAATTGCAATTTACAATTAATAGGTCAAACAGTGGGCAGATTGATGAAGATGTTAAGCTTTCAGTCGTTAATACACATTACGTGGTTTACAAACAACATTAATAGACTTGCACTTGATTTTAAATTATATGATTAATATCTTGAGGAAGTGTCAGTGGTAAGATTTCTCAATATGTGGATGGATAATAAGCTGACATGGAAGCACCTATCAGTAAAATAATTGATAAATGTAAAGGAGCTTTAAATCTCCTCAGACATCTGTGTGAGTATTCCTGGGTGCAACATGAGAATCTTTGTTGACCAATTATATTTGTTTAATTTGATCTGTTCTTGATTATGTCTGTGTGGCTTATGGATCAGGTTCATCTTCAAATTAAAAATGTTTGTATGTGATACAATTACAGACTTTAAGATTGTGTTCTAGTGCAGTAATGTTGTCTCCTGTTTTGGCTTTACTGATTGCAATGGGACAATTGCCCTCAAAGGAACAGAGGTTCAAGTTGATGTCAACATACTGGATTAATTTGCGGGGGCAAGGAAATGATCATCCTGTTAAAGGTGTGCTAGAGGACGGTTGGGGACATCACAAGAAGAGTGTTTTTTGTTTTGGGTGGCTGGGTTCTTATCACGCTGGGAATATGGGTGTATTTGAGGATACAATATGTCCCACTGTAGCCTCCTCTGTAACCCCACCTTGTTTTTTCCAATGACTTCAGTTGATTTTAGGTTACACGATCGGATTCGGTTCTGCCTGAGAGTCTGTTGGTTCATCAGTATATTAATGAAAGTTATTATCATACAGTAACCATTTTTACAGATGAATCAAAAGATAAGTTAACTGGGGATGTTGGTGTGGCTGTTTTTGTGTGCCTGAATTGCAGGTAATGATAAAGAAATGACATGTCATTTATCAGCATAGAAAGAAGAATTCTTTGCCAACAGTTTAGGCTTACAGTGGGTGGAGGAAATTGGTCCTTATAATTTGCTCAGAATACATTTCGGTTTTGTTGAGTCTTAAACTGGTCATTCTGGCAGTAGGTCAGATTGACTGTTGAAAACTCCTCAAACGGTATTTCATATATAAAGTTTGATTTATATGTCTGCACATTATGGGCTCTGCACATCACACTGTTGAGGGAAATGATGGGGTTTACTGTTTAGCACCAAAAGCTGTTAAATGTTAAGCTGTGGATTTTGACCTTCTACTTAGATAGATAGATAGATAGATAGATAGATAGATAGATAGATAGATAGATAGATAGATAGATAGATAGATAGATAGATAGATAGATAGATAGATACTTTATTCATCCCCATGGGGAAATTCAACATTTTTTTCCAATGTCCCATACACTTGTTGTAGCAAAAACTCATTACATACAATACTTAACTCAGTAATAATATGATATGCATCTAAATCACTAACTCAAAAAGCATTAATAATAGCTTTAAAAAAAGTTCTTAAGTCCTGGCAGTTGAATTGTAAAGCCTAATGGCATTGGGGAGTATTGACCTCTTCATCCTGTCTGAGGAGCATTATAGTAACCTGTCGCTGAAACTGCTTCTCTGTCTCTGGATGGTGCTATGTAGAGGATGTTCAGGGTTTTCCATAATTGACCGTAGCCTACTCAGCGCCCTTCGCTCAGCTACCGATGTTAAACTCTCCAGTACTTTGCCCACGGCAGAGCCCGCCTTCCTTACCAGCTTATTAAGACGTGAGGCGTCCTTCTTCTTAATGCTTCCTCCCCAACACGCCACCACAAAGAAGAGGGCGCTCTCAACAACTGACCTATAGAACATCTTCAGCATCTCACTGCAGACATTGAATGACGCCAACCTTCTAAGGAAGTACAATCGACTCTGTGCCTTCCTGCACAAGGCATCTGTGTTGCCTTAGTAACTTAGTAACTTAGCAAATTAGAAGCTAAAATGTTGGTAGTGTTAAGAATTAGGGGCAAATGGCAAGACGTAGGATAATGGACATAAGGACAGACACCTTTACAGAATACATAAACCTGTTGGGTTTATAGAAGGTGGTCTTAAAACAATGGAAGGAATGATATTGACATGACATAGAAATGTCCACACTATGCTTAATTATGCCTTGTAACTAATTGGAAAACTTCATTCTGTGTCGTGTACATTTTGTCATTATGAAACTGTCGAAACACATACTATTTCAATGTGAAGCGTACAAAGCTGAAGAAAAATCAAATGCAGCCTTCAGTACAATCTTTGCGAGGGTAGATAGTTTTCAGATAAAAACTTTATTAAATTATGGGACTGACTTTGAATCAATTCACAGTTTGAGCTGGAAAAGGCATGTAATTGTGTTAAACCTAAGGAAATGGCATATAAGGTAGCAAAGGTGAGTGGGATGTTGGATTATTGGGATGCTCTTAAAATCCAACAAAAGGCAACGAAAAAAGCCATAAGAATAGTCAAGACGAAATATGAGGGCAAACTGGCCAATAATATAAATCAGGATACTAAAAGTTTAGTTTTCAGTTACATGAAGAGTGAAAGGGAGATGAGAGTTGATACTGGACCACTGGAAAATGATGCTGGTGAAGTAGTAATGGGGGACAAAGAAATGGCAGATGAACTTAATGAACAATCTTCACTGTCTTTTCTGGTCAGCACCGCCCCCACTTGTCCCATTTAACCTGTCTCATTACGGGTGGACTTTAGGACCCGGGGGAGCTCAGGATCCGCCGCCCGCAGCTGCTGCTGAATCCCCGGTGTTTCGGTTCGGTTGACGGATGCGGTGAACGAGTTAAAATTAACCGATCGATAATTCTCATCTCGTGTTTATTTCACTCCATAGAACACTGCAACACATAAAACTGGCCATTTGGCGCTTGTCGTCTGTGCGGAAACTTTATTCAAGTCAGGCCTGGGGGATTTATCTACCTTTATTCGCTGTAAGGCAGCAAGCTCCTCCTCCCCTTTAATCTACAAATGTTCCATGACACTACTGCTTGTTTCCCTTCCTTCCATATACACTATGCCAGTTTCCTGAGTAAATACTGATGCAAAAAAACCGTTTAAGATCTCCCCCATCTCGTAAGGCTCCACACATAGACGACCACTCTGATCTTCTAGGGGACCAATTTTGTCCCTTACAATCCATTTTCTCTTAATATACTTGCAGAAACCCTTCAGGTTTTCCTTCATATTATCTGCCAAAGCCACCTCATGTCGTTTTTTCCTTCCTGATTTCCTTTAGTATATTCTTCTGTTTTCTATACTCATTTGTTCTTTGTTGCCTCTACCTGCTATACACCTCTCAGTTTTTCTTAACGAGATCGCCAATATCCCTTGAAAACCAAGGTTCCCTATACCTGTTAACTTTGCCTTTAATCCTGGCAGGAACATGCAAACTCTGCACTCTTAAAATTTCGACTTTGAAGGCCTTCCACTTACTGAACACATCCTTGTCAGGAAAAAAACTTATCTCAATCCACTCTTCCTAGATCCATTTTCATTTCCACAAAATTGACCCTTCTTCAATTTAGAACCTCAACTCGAGGACCAGACCCATCCTTATCCATAATTAATGTGAAACTAATGATATTATGGTCACTGGACCCAAAATGTTCGCCTACACATACTTCTGTTACCTGACTGTCTGGTTTCCTAATAGGAGATCAAATATTGCATCCTCTCGTAGCTACCTCTATATATTGATTTAGAAAACTTTCCTGAAAACATTTCACAAACTCCAAGCCATCTAGCCCTTTTACAGTTTGGGAGTCCCAGTCAATATGAGGGAAGTTAAAATCCCCTAATATTAGAACTTCCTGTTTCTTACATCGGTCTACTATCTTTATACAGATTTGCTCCTCCAATTCTCTCTGACTATTGGGCGGTCTATAATACACCCCTATTAGTGTGGTCACACCTTTCCCGTTCCTCAGCTCCACCCATATGGTCTCTGTAGACAAGCCTTCTGGGCTGTCCTGTCTACGCACAGCTGTGATGTTTTCCCTGACTAGTAATACCACTCCTCCCCCTCTATCACATCTGAAACAACGAATATTTCTATCATGTATAAACCTTAGGTGGGAGGTTAACTTTTTGTATTAATGTATTAAAAATAAATTATAAATTCTACCAATGTAACCTCTTACTAAAGGATTCTTATTCAAAACAGTATCCAACAAATCTGATTAATATATGTAAATTTAGATAATTGTTTTTGTAAAAAATTTCTAACCTGAAGATATTGCAGAAAGTGTGTATGAGAGAGAGAATATTTGCTAATTAACTCTTGAAAAGTCATCAATCGACCATCACAAAATAAATGAAAATAAAAATAAATAAATCTGCAAAAAGAAAAACAGATCCCCTTAATCACTAAAGATTAAACAAGTTTGGGAGAGAGAACTTAATATGACCTTTGTTAACAAAGATGGTCAATTCTTCTTTGATATGTGCCAATCAGTGTTTAATTCAATTTAAAATTGTTCACTGTTACTATTTAACAAAGGAGAGACTATCCAAAATATTACCTAACATAGACAATTATTGTGATAGGTGTAAAACTGAAGTAGCCACTTTTTCACATATGTTCTGATCATGTTCTTTATCAAAATCTTTTTTAGAGATCTTTGATTCCACAATTTCTAAAGTTCTGAAAATTAATTTACATCCTAATGTACAAACCTTTGATTTCTGTCTTTACATGCAGTCCTCGCATGACCTTTATCCTCCTCCACCTCACTATCTGCTCTAACACTCTAGTTCCCCTCCCACTGCAAATCTAGGTTAATCCCCTCCCCCCCCCCCCCCTCCCCCCCACGAGCAGCAATGGCAAATCTACCCGCAAGGATGTTAGTCCATTTCCAGTTCCGGGGCAAACCGTCTGTGGTGAACTAGATATACCTGTCTGACTGCTCCTGTGGCTCCTCCCACAGACCCCTGTATAAAGGCTGCTCTCCCTCATTTTCCCAGGATGTAGTGTTGTTCTTCAGTCAATAAAAGCCGATATCTCACTTCCTAAGTCTCAGCGTGGGTTATTGATGGCGCATCACCGTCCCGTCGGAACAGGCCCCACCTTCCCGGAAACAAAGCCCAATTGTCCAGAAACATGAAACCCTCCCTCCTGCACCATCTCCTTCGCCACGTATTTAGCTGCACGCTCCGCACATTTATATTTACAGGGACTTTACACCTGACGCCGGTCCCGGGACCCGACCCGCTTACAGACCCGGAGCGGAACCGGAGCAGATTCTCAGCCACTGGATTACATCCCAGCTCGCGAAGAGAGGATAAAGGTTCCCCGTGAATTTATTCCCAGTGAAGGTGTGGAGCTGGGACTTGGTCTCCGCGTTGTAAAATGAAACTGTCCCGGACTCGTAAATGAGATAAACTCCCACCCTCCCGGGGATGGGACCGGCAGCGAGACGGGACTCGGGGGAGGTGGGACCACGGGACACGTCAAAATCCCGATGTAACACGTCACCATTCCGCCCGATGACCCAGAATCCGGTCTTCGGTCTCAGACTGACCAATCCCTTCCTCTTCACAGACTCTGCGGCGACTCCCAGCCACCAGCCCCGATTCCCCGTCATCTCCACCTCCCAGTAATGTCTCCCCGATGTGAATCCCTCCGATCCCAGCACACAAGGCCAGAATGTGAATCTCTTCCCGGTGTCAGGGAGATTCCTCCGGGTCCCGGTATATCTCACACTCTTCCGATCCTCAGTCACCTCGAGCCGCGGACCCGCCGTTTCCACATCCAGGGTGACAGAGACTGGGGGGAGAAGCAGAGAATTAGAGAGTCCCCGGGGATCGGGGGGGAGACTCGGGCAGCGCGGACCCGTGGATCGGAGGGGAGACTCGGACAGCGCGGCCCCGGTGATCGGGGGGGAGGGGATACTCGGGCAGCGCGGCCCCGGGGATCGGGGGGAGGGGGTAGACTCGGGCAGCGAGGCCACGGGGATCGGGGGGAGACTCGGGCAACGCGGCCCCGAGGATCGGTGGGGAGGGGGAGACTCAGGCAGCGCGGACCCGTGGGATCGGAGGGGAGACTCGGACAGCGCGGCCCCGGTGATGGGGGGGAGGGGATACTCGGGCAGCGCGGTCCCGGGGATCGGGGGGGGGGGGTAGACTCGGGCAGCGCGGCCACGGGGATCGGGGGTAGACACGGGCAGCGCGGCCCCCGGTATCGGGGGGGAGAAACGGGCAACGCGGCCCCGGGGATCCGGGGGGAGACTCGGGCGGCGCGGCACCGAGGATCGGTGGGGAGGGGGAGACTCGGGCAAAGCGGCCCCGGGGGATTGGGGGGAGCCTGGGGCAGCGGGCTCCCGGGATAGGAGGGCAGGCTCGGGCAGCGCGGCGCCGGGGATCGGCGGTAGACTCGGGCAGCGCGGGTCCCGGGGATCGGGGGGGGGGGGGGGGGGAGAGAAACGGGCAACGCGGCCACGGGGATCCGGGGGAGACTCGGGCGGCGCGGCACCGAGGATCGGTGGGGAGGGGGGAGGACTCGGGCAAAGCGGCCCCGGAGGATTGGGGGGGAGCCTGGGGCAGCGGGCTCCCGGGGATCGGAGGGCAGACTCGGGCAGCGCGGCGCCGGGCATCGGCGGTAGACTCGGGCAGCACGGACCCGTGGATCGGAGGGGAGACTCGGACAGCGCGGCCACGGGGATCCGGGGGAGAATCGGGCGGCGCGGCCGGGTATCGGGAGGGAGACTCGGGCGGCGCGGCCCCGGGGATCGGGGGAGACTCGGGCAGCGCGGCCCCTGGGATCAGTGGGAGACTGGGTCGGCGCGGACACGGGGATCGGGTGGAGACTCGGGCAGCGCGGCCCCGGCGATCGGGGGGGAGACTCGGGCAGCGCGGCCCCGGGGATCGTGGGGAGACTCGGGCAGCGTGGCCTCGGGGATCGAGGGGAGACTCGGGCGGCGCGGCCCCGGGGATCGCGGGGAGACTCGGTCAGCGCCGCCCCGGGGATCGGGGGGAGACTCGGGCGGCGCGGCCCCGGAGATCGTGGGGGGGGGGGAGACTCGGGCAACGCGGCCCTGGGGATCGGGGGGATACTCGGGCAGCGCGGCGCCGGGGATCGTGGGTGGGACTTGGGCCGCGCGGCACCGGGGATCGAGGGGAGGCTCGGGCAACGCCGACCCGGGGATCGCATGGAGACTCGGGCAGCGCCGCCCCGGGGATCGGGGGGAGACTCGGGCAGTGCGGCCCCGGGGATCGGTGGGGAGACTCGGGCAGCGGCGACCCGGGGATCGGGGGGAGACTCGGGCAGCGCGGCCCCGGGGATCGGTGGGGAGACTCGGGCAGCGTGGCCCCGTGGATCGGGGGGAGACTCGGGCAGCGCGGCCCCGGGGATCTGGGGGCAGAGTCGGTCAGCGCGGCCCCGGGGATCGGCAGGAGACTCGGGCAGCGCGGCCCCGGGGATTGGTGGGGGGTGTCTCGGGGAGCGCGGCACCTGGGATCGGGGGGAGACTCGGACAACGGGGCACCGGGAATCGGGGGGAGACTCGGGCAGCGCGGCCCCTGGGATCAGTGGGAGACTGGGTCGGCGCGGACACGGGGATCGGGTGGAGACTCGGGCAGCGCGGCCCCGGCGATCGGGGGGGAGACTCGGGCAACGCGGCCCTGGGGATCGGGGGGATACTCGGGCAGCGCGGCCCGGGGATCGGGGGGAGACTCGGGCAGCGCGGTCCCGGGAATCGGGGGGAAACACGGGCGGAGCGGCGCCGGGGATCGTGGGTGGGACTTGGGCCGCGCGGCTCCGGGGATCGGTGGGGGGGGGGGGTCTGGGGCAAAGCGGCCACGGGGATCCGGGGGAGACTCGGGCAGCGCGCCGCCGGGCATCGGCGGTAGACTCGGGCAGCACGGACCCGTGGATCGGAGAGGAGACTCGGGCAGCGCGGCCCCGGGGATTGGTGGGGGGTGTCTCGGGGAGCGCGGCACCTGGGATCGGGGGGAGACTCGGGCAGCGGGGCCCCGTGTATCGGTGGGATAATCGGGCAGCGGGGCCCCGCGGATCGGTGGGAGACTCTGGGAGCGCGGCCCCGGGGATCGGGGGAGACTCGGACAGCGAGGCCCCGGGAATCGGTGGGGAGACTCGGGCAGCGTGGCCCCGTGGTTCGGCGGGAGACTCGGGCAGCGCGGCCCCGGGGATCTGGGGGAGACTCGAGCAGCGCGGTCAGGTGGATCGGGGGGAGACTCGGGCAGTGCGGCCCCGGGGATCGGGGGCAGAGTCGGTCAGCGCGGCCCCGGGGATCTGGGGGAGACTTGAGCAGCGCGGTCCTGTGGATCGGGGGCAGAGTCGGTCAGCGCGGCCCCGGGGATCGGGGGGGTGGGGAGACTCGGGCAGCGCGGCACCGGGGATCGAGGGGGGGGGGGGGTGTCTCGGGGAGCGCGGCACCGGGGATCGGGGGGAGACTCGAACAACGGGGGTACCGGGAATCGGGGGGAGACTCGGGCAGCGGGGCCCCGTGTATCGGTGGGAAACTCAGGCAGCGGGGCCCCGCGGATCGGGGGGAGACTCGATCAGCTCGGCCCCGGGGATCGGTGGGGAGACTCTGGCTGCGGGGACCCGGGGATCGGGGGGAGACTCGGCCAGCGCGGCCCTGGGGATCGGTGGGGAGACTCGGGCAGCGCGGCCCCATGGTTCGGGGGGAGAATCGGGCAGCGCGGCCCCGGGGATCGGGGGGGTGACTCGAGCAGCGCGGCCCCGTGGATCGGGGGGAGACTCGGGCAGTGCGGCCCCGGGGATCGGGGGGAGAGTCGGTCAGCGCGGCACCGGGGATCGGCGGGAGACTCGGGCAGCGCGGCCACGGGGATCAGGGGGAGACTCGGGCAGCGCGGCCCCGGGGATCGGTGGGAGACTCGGGGAGCGCGGCCCCGGGGATCGGGGGGGGGGGGGGGGAGACTCGGGCAGCGCGGAACCGGGGATCGGGGGGACTCGGACAGCGCGGGCCCCGGGGATCGGCAGGAGACTCGGGCAGCACGGCCACGGGGATCGGTGGGAGACTCGGGCAGCGCGGCCCCGGGGATCGGGGGGAGACTCAGGCAGCGCGGCCGCATGGTTCGGGGGGAGACTCGGGCAGCGCGGCCACGGGGATCACGGGGAGACTCGGGCAGCGCGGCCCCGGGGATCGGGGGGAGACTCGGGCAGCGCGGCCCAGGGTATCGGGGGGGGGGGGGGAGACTCGGGCAGCGCTGCCCCGGGGATCCTGGGGAGATTCGGGCAGCGCTGCCCCGGGGATCCTGGGGAGACTCGGTCAGCGCCGCCCCGGGTATCGGGGGGAGACTCGGGCAGCGCGGGCCCGGGGATCGAGGGGAGGCTCGGGCAACGCCGACCCGGGGATCGCATGGAGACTCGGGCAGCGCGGCCCCGGGGATCGAGGGGAGACTCGGTCAGCGCCGCCCCGGGGATCGGGGGGAGACTCGGGCGGCGCGGCCCCGGAGATCGTGGGGATACTCGGGCAGCGGGGCCCCGGCGATCGGGGGGAGACTCGGGCAGCGCGGCCCGGGGATCGGGGGGAGACTCGGACAGCGCGGTCCCGGGAATCGGGGCGAAACACGGGCGGCTCGGCGCCGGGGATCGGGGGGTGGGACTCGGGCAGCGCGGCCCCCAGGGATCCGGTGGGAGACTCGGGCAGCGCGGCCCCGGGGATCTGGGGGAGACTCGGTCAGCGCGGTCCCGGGGATCGGCAGGAGACTCGGGCAGCGCGGCCCCGGGGATCGGGGGGAGACTCGGGCAGCGCTGCCCCGGGGATCCTGGGGAGGCTCGGGCTGCGCGGCCCCGGGGATCGAGGGGAGACTCGGTCAGCGCCGCCCCGGGGATCGGGAGGAGACTCGGGCAACGCGGCCCTGGGGATCGGGGGGATACTCGGGCAGCGGGGCCCCGTCGATCGGGGGGAGACTCGAGCAGCGCGGCCCCGTGGATCGGGGGGAGAGTCGGTCAGCGCGGCCCCGGGGATCGGCGGGAGACTCGGGGAGCGCGGCCCCGGGGATCGGGGGGAGACTCGGGCAGCGCGGACCCGGGGATCGTGGGGGGGGGGGAGACTCGGGCAGCGCGGCCCCGGGGATTGGTGGGGGGTGTCTCGGGGAGCGCGGCACCGGGGATCGGGGGGAGACTCGAACAACGGGGCACCGTGGATCGGGGGTATACTCGGGGAGCGCCCGCCCCGGTGATCGGGGGGGAGACTCGGGCAGCGCGGCCCACGGAATCGGAGGGGAGACTCGGGCAGAGCTCGTCCCCGGTGATCGGGGGGAGACTCGGGCAGCGCGGACCAGGGAATCGAGGGGAGACTCGGAGCAGCGCCGCCCCGGGGATCGGGAGGAGACTCGAGCAGCGGGGCCCCGTGTATCGGTGGGATACTCCGGGTAGCTGGGCCCCGCGGATCGGGGGGGAGACTCTGGAGCGCGGCCCCGGGATCGGGGGGAGACTCGGGCAGCGTGGCACAGGGAATCGGCGGGGCCGCTCGGGCAGCGCGGCCCCGGGGATCGGGGGAGACACGGACAGAGCGGCCCCGGCGATCGTGGGGGGGGGGGGGGCGTGAGACTCGGGCAACGCGGCCCTGGGGATCGGGGGGGGGGGGGTGAATCGGGCGGCGCGGCCCCGGGGATCGGCGGGAGACTCGGACGGCGCGGCCCCTGGGATCAGTGGGAGACTGGGTCGGCGCGGACGCGGGGATCGGGGGTAGACCTCGGGCGGCGCGGCCCCGGGTATCTGGGGAGACACGGGCAGGGCCGCCCTGGGGATTGGGGGGAGACTGGGTCGGCGCGGACCTGGGGATCGGGGTTAGACTTCGGGCGGCGCGGCCCCGGGGATCTGGGGGAGACTCGGGCAGCGAGGGCCCCGGGAATCGGTGGGGAGACTCGGGCAGCGTGGCCCCGTGGTTCGGCGGGAGACTCGGGCAGCGCCGGCCCCGGGGATCTGGGGGAGACTCGAGCAGCGCGGTCAGGTGGATCGGGGGGAGACTCGGGCAGTGCGGCCCCGGGGATCGGGGCAGAGTCGGTCAGCGCGGCCCCGGGGATCTGGGGGAGACTCGAGCAGCGCGGCCCCGGGGATCGGGGGGGGGTGGGGAGACTCGCGCAGCGCGGCCCCGGAGATCGGGGTGGGGTGTCTCGGGGAGCGCGGCACCGGGGATCGGGGGGAGACTCGAACAACGGGGGTACCGGGAATCGGGGGGAGACTCGGGCAGCGGGGCCCCGTGTATCGGTGGGAAACTCAGGCAGCGGGGCCCCGCGGATCGGGGGGGAGACTCGATCAGCTCGGCCCCCGGGGATCGGTGGGGAGACTCTGGCTGCGGGGACCCGGGGATCGGGGGGAGACTCGGCCAGCGCGGCCCTGGGGATCGGTGGGGAGACTCGAGCAGCGCGGCCCCATGGTTCGGGGGGAGAATCGGGCAGCGCGGCCCCGGGGATCGGGGGGGTGACTCGAGCAGCGCGGCCCCGTGGATCGGGGGGAGACTCGGGCAGTGCGGGCCCCGGGGATCGGCGGGAGGACTCGGGCAGCGCGGCCACGGGGATCAGGGGGAGACTCGGGCAGCGCGGCCCCGGGGATCGGTGGGAGACTCGGGGAGCGCGGCCCCGGGGATTCGGGGGGGGGGGAGACTCGGGCAGCGCGGACCCGGGGATCGGGGGAGACACTGACAGGCGCGGCCCCGGGGATCGGGGGGGGGGAGACTCGGGCAGCGCGGCCCCGCGGATTGGTGGGGGGTGTCTCGGGCGGCGCGGCCCCGGGGGATCGAGGGGGGAATCGGTCAGCGCCGCCCCGGGGATCGGGGGGAGACCTCGGGGCGGCGCGGCCCGGAGATCCTGAGGGGGGGGGGGGAGACTCGGGCAGCGCCGCCCCGGGGATCGGGGGAGACTCGAGCAGCGGGGCCCCGTGTATCGGTGGGATACTCGGGTAGCTGGGCCCCGCGGATCGGGGGGAGACTCTGGGAGCGCGGCCCCGGGATCGGGGGGAGACTCGGGCAGCGTGGCACAGGGAATCGGCGGGGCCGCTCGGGCAGCGCGGGCCCCGGGGATCGGGGGGAGACACGGACAGAGCGGCCCCGGAGATCGTGGGGGGGGGTGAGACTCGGGCAACGCGGCCTGGGGATCGGGGGGGTGGTAGACTCCGGCAGCGCGGCCGCCGGTATCGGGGGGGGGGGTAGAATCGGGCGGCGCGGTCCCGGGGATCGGCGGGAGACTCGGACGGCGCGGCCCCTGGGATCAGTGGGAGACTGGGTCGGCGCGGACACGGGGATCGGGGGTAGACTCGGGCGGCGCGGCCCCGGGTATCTGGGGAGACACGGGCAGGGCCGCCCTGGGGATCGGGGGGAGACTGGGTCGGCGCGGACCTGGGGATCGGGGTTAGACTCGGGCGGCGCGGCCCCGGGGATCTGGGGAGACTCGGGCAGCGAGGCCCCGGGAATCGGTGGGGAGAATCGGGCAGCATGGCCCCGTGGTTCGGCGGGAGACTCGGGCAGCGCGGCCCCGGGGATCTGGGGGAGACTCGAGCAGCGCGGTCAGGTGGATCGGGGGGAGACTCGGGCAGTGCGGCCCCGGGGATCGGGGGCAGAGTCGGTCAGCGCGGCCCCGGGGATCTGGGGGAGACTTGAGCAGCGCGGTCCTGTGGATCGGGGGCAGAGTCGGTCAGCGCGGCCCCCGGGATCGGGGGGGTGGGGAGACTCGGGCAGCGCGGCCCCGGGGATCGGGGGGGGGGGGTGTCTCGGGGAGCGCGGCACCGGGGATCGGGGGGAGACTCGAACAACGGGGGTACCGGGAATCGGGGGGAGACTCGGGCAGCGGGGCCCCGGGGATCGGGGGGAGACTCGATCAGCTCGGCCCCGGGGATCGGTGGGGAGACTCTGGCTGCGGGGACCCGGGGATCGGGGGGAGACTCGGCCCTTCGCGGCCCTGGGGATCGGTGGGGAGACTCGGGCAGCGCGGGCCCCATGGTTCGGGGGGAGAATCGGGCAGCGCGGCCCCGGGGATCGGGGGGTGACTCGAGCAGCGCGGCCCGGTGGATCGGGGGGAGACTCGGGCAGCGCGGGCCCCGGGGATCGGGGGGTGACTCGGGCAGCGCGGCCCCGGGGATCGGGGGGAGTCTCGGGCAGCGCGGCCCCGGGGATCGGGGGGAGACTCGGGGAGCGCCGCCGCGGTGATCGGGGGGAGACTCGGGCAGCGCGGCGCAGGGAATCGGAGGGGAGACTCGGGCAGCTCGTCCCCGGTGATCGGGGGGACACTCGGGCAGCCCCGCCCCGTGGGATCGGGGGGAGACTCGGGCGGCGAGGCCCCGGGGATCGGGGGAAGACTCGGACAGCGCTGCCCCGGGGATAGCGGGAGGCGGGGGGGGGGGGGGGGAGACTCGGGCAGCCCCGCCCCGTGGGATCGGGGGGAGACTCGGGCGGCGAGGCCCCGGGGATCGGGGGAAGACTCGGACAGCGCTGCCCCGGGGATAGCGGGAGGCGGGGGGGGGGGGGGGGAGACTCGTGCAACTCGGCCCTGGTGATCGTGGGGGGCGTGGGGGAGACTCGGGCAACGCGGCCCTGGGGATCGGGGGATACTCGGGCAGCGGGGCCCCGGCGATCGGGGGGAGACTCGGGCAGCGCGGCCCGGGGATCGGGGGGAGACTCGGACAGCGCGGTCCCGGGAATCGGGGGGAAACACGGGCGGCGCGGCCCCGGAGATCCGGTGGGAGACTCGGGCAGCGCGGCCCCGGGGATCTGGGGGAGATTCGAGCAGCGCGGTCCTGTGGATCGGGGGGAGACTCGGGCAGTGCGGCCCCGGAGATCGGGGGCAGAGTCGGTCAGCGCGGTCCCGGGGTCGGCAGGAGACTCGGGCAGCGCGGCCCCGGGGATCGGGGGGAGACACTGACAGCGCGGCCCCGGGGATAGGGGGGGCGGGAGACTCGGGCAGCGCGGCCCCGGCGATCGGGGAGAGGCTCGGGCAGCGCGGCCCCGGTGATCGGGGGGAAACTCGGGCAGCGCGGCCCAGGGAATCGGGGGGGGGGGGAGACTCGGGCAGCGCGGCCCCCGGGGATTGGTGGGGGGTGTCTCGCGGAGCGCGGCACCTGGGACCGCGGGGAGACACGGACAACGGGGCACCGGGAATCGGGGGGAGACTCGGGCAGCGCGGCCCAGGGAATCGGGGGGGGAGACTCGGGCAGCGCTGCCCCGGGGATCCTGGGGAGACTCGGGCAGCGCGGCCCAGGGAATCGGGGGGGGAGACTCGGGCAGCGGGGCACCGGGGTTCGGGGGGAGACTCGGACAGCGCGGCCCCGGGGATCCTGGGGAGACTCGGGCAGCGCGGCCCCGGGGATCGAGTGGAGACTCGTTCAGCGCCGCCCCGGGGATCGAGGGGAGACTCGGTCAGCGCCGCCCCGGGGATCGGGGGGAGACTCGGGCGGCGCGGCCCCGGAGATCGTGGGGGGGGGGGGTGGGAGACTCGGGCAACGCGGCCCTGGGGATCGGAGGGATACTCGGGCAGCGGGGCCCCGGCGATCGGGGGGAGACTCGGGCAGCGCGGCCCGGGGAACGGGGGGAGACTCGGACAGCGCGGTCCCGGGAATCGGGGCGAAACACGGACGGCTCGGCGCCGGGGATCGGTTGTTGGGACTTGGGCAGCGCGGCACCGGGGATCGGTGGGGGGGGGGGGGGTGGGGTCTGGGGCAGCGCGGCCCTGGGGATCGGTGGGAGACTCGGACAACGGGGCCCCGGGGATCGGCAGGAGACTCGGGCAGCACGGCCACGGGGATCGGTGGGAGACTCGGGCAGCGCGGCCCCGGGTTCGGGGGGGAGACTCAGGCAGCGCGGCCCCATGGTTCGGGGGGAGACTCGGGCAGCGCGGCCCCGGGGATCGGGGGCATAGTCGGTCAGCGCGGTCCCGGGGATCGGCAGGAGACTCGGGCAGCGCGTCCCCGGGGATCGGGGGGAGACACTGACAGCGCGGCCCCGGGGATCGGGGGGGGGCGGGAGACTCGGGCAGCGCGGCCCCGGGGATTGGTGGGGGGTGTCTCGGGGAGCGCGGCACCTGGGATTGTGGGGAGACACGGACAACGGGGCACCGGGAATCGGGGGGAGACTCGGGCAGCGCGGCCCAGGGAATCGGGGGGGGAGACTCGGGCAGCGGGGCACCGGGGTTCGGGGGGAGACTCGGACAACGCGGCCCCGGGGACCCTGGGGAGACTCGGGCAGCGCGGCCCCGGGGATCGAGGGGAGACTCGGTCAGCGCCGCCCCGGGGATCGGGGGGAGACTCGGGCGGCGCGGCCCCGGAGATCGTGGGGGGGGGGGGGGAGACTCGGGCAACGCGGCGTTGGGGATCGGAGGGATACTCGGGCAGCGGGACCCGGCGATCGGGGGGAGACTCGGGCAGCGCGGCCCGGGGATCGGGGGGAGACTCGGACAGCGCGGGTCCCGGGAATCGGGGCGAAACACGGACGGCAAAGCGCCGGGGATCGGGGGTGGGACTTGGGCAGCGCGGGCACCGGGGATCGGTGGGGAGGGGGTGGGGTCTGGGGCAGCGCGGCCCTGGGGATCGGTGGGAGACTCGGACAACGGGGCCCCGGGGATCGGCAGGAGACTCGGGCAGCACGGCCACGGGGATCGGCGGGAGACTCGGGCAGCGCGGCCCCGGGGATCGGGGGGAGACTCGGGCAGCGCGGCCCCATGGTTCGTCGGGAGACTCGGGCTGCGCGGCCCCGGGGATCTGGGGAGACTCGGGCAGCGCCGCCCCGGTGATCGGGGGGAAACTCGGGCAGCGCGGCCCAGGGAATCGGGGGGGGGGGGGGAGACTCGGGCAGCGCTGCCCGGGGATCGGGAGAGGCTCGGGCAGCGCGGACCCGGGGATCGGGGGGAGAGAAACTGACAGCGCGGCCCCGGGGATCGGGGGGGCGGGAGACTCGGGCAGCGCGGCCCGGGGATTGGTGGGGGGTGTCTCGGGGAGCGCGGCACCTGGGATCGGGGGGGAGGACACGGACAACGGGGCAACCGGGAATCGGGGGGAGACTCGGGCAGCGCGGCCCAGGGAATCGGGGGGTGAGACTCGGGCAGCGCTGCCCCGGGGATCCTGGGGAGACTCGGGCAGCGCGGCCCAGGGAAATCGGGGGGGGAGACTCGGGCAGCGGTGGCACCGGGGATCGGGGGGGAGACTCGGGCGGCGCGGGCCCCGGAGATCGTGGGGGGGGGGGGAGACTCGGGCAACGCGGCCCTGGGGATCGGAGGGGATACTCGGGCAGCGGGGCCCCGGCGATCGGGGGGGAGACTCGGGCAGCGCGGCCCGGGGATCGGGGGGAGACTCGGACAGCGCGGTCCCGGGAATCGGGGCGAAACACGGACGGCAAAGCGCCGGGGATCGGGGGTGGGACTTGGGCAGCGCTGGCACCGGGGATCGGTGGGGAGGGGGTGGGGTCTGGGGGCAGCGCGGCCCTGGGGATCGGTGGGAGACTCGGACAACGGGGCCCCGGGGATCGGCAGGAGACTCGGGCAGCACGGCCACGGGGATCGGTGGGAGACTCGGGCAGCGCGGGCCCCGGGGCCATGGTTCGGGGGGAGACTCGGGCAGCGCGGCCCCGGGGATCGGGGGGACACTCGAGCAGCGCGGCCCCGGGGATCGGTGGGAGACTCGGGCAGCGCGGCCCCATGGTTCGTGGGGAGACTCGGGCAGCGCGGCCCCGGGGATCGGGGGGAGACTCGGGCAGCGCCGCCCCGGTGATCGGGGGAAACTCGGGCAGCGCGGCCCAGGGAATCGGGGGGGGGGGGGGAGACTCGGGCAGCGCTGCCCCGGGGATCGGGGAGAGGCTCGGGCAGCGCGGACCCGGGGATCGGGGGGAGACACTGACAGCGCGGCCCCGGGGATCGGGGGGGCGGGAGACTCGGGCAGCGCGGCCCCGGGGATTGGTGGGGGGTGTCTCGGGGAGCGCGGCACCTGGGATCGGGGGGAGACACGGACCACGGGGCACCGGGAATCGGGGGGAGAATCGGGCAGCGCGGCCCAGGGGATCGGGGGGAGACTCGGGCGGCGCGGCCCCGGAGATCGTGGGGGGGGGGGGGGGAGACTCGGGCAGCGCGGCCCCGGGGATTGGTGGGGGGTGTCTCGGGGAGCGCGGCACCTGGGATCGGGGGGAGACACGGACCACGGGGCACCGGGAATCGGGGGGAGAATCGGGCAGCGCGGCCCAGGGGATCGGGGGGAGAATCGGGCAGCGCGGCCCCGGGGATCCGGGGGAGACTCGGACAGCGCGGCCCGGGGATCGGGGGGAGACTCGGACAGCGCAGTCCCGGGAATCGGGGCGAAACACGGGCGGCGCGGCGCCGGGGATCGGTGGGAGACTCGGGCAGCGCGGCCCCGGGGATCGGGGGGAGACTCGGGCAGCGCGGCACCGGGGATCGGGGGGAGACTCGGACAACGGGGCCCCGGGGATCGGGGGTAGACTCGGACAACGGGGCCCCGGGGATCGGCAGGATACTCGGGCAGCACGGCCACGGGGATCGCTGGGAGACTCGGGCAGCGCGGCCCCGGGGATCGGGGGGAGACCTCAGGCAGCGCGGCCCCATGGTTCGGGGGGAGACTCGGGCAGCGCGGCCCCGGGGATCGGGGGGTGACTCGAGCAGCGCGGGCCCCGGGGATCGGGGGGAGAGTCGGTCTGCGCGGCCCCTGGGGATCGGCGGGAGACTCGGGCAGCGCGGCCACGGGGATCAGGGGGAGACTCGGGCAGCGCGACCCGGGGATCGGGCGGATACTCGGGCAGCGGGGCCCCGGCGATCGGGGAGAGGCTCGGGCAGCGCGGCCCGGGGATCGGGGGGATACTCGGGCAGCGCTGCCCCGGGGATCGCGGAGAGGCTCGGGCAGCGCGGACCCCGGGGATCGGGGGGAGACACTGACAGCGCGGCCCCGGGGATCGGGGGGGGGGAGACTCGGGCAGCGCGGGCCCCGGGGATCGGGGGGGGGGGGGTGTCTCGGGGAGCGCGGCACCGGGGATCGGGGGGAGACTCGGGCAGCGGGGCCCCGTGTATCGGTGGGATACTGATGCAGCGGGGCCCCGCGGATCGGGGGGAGACTCGAACAGCGCGGCCCCGGGGATCGGTGGGGAGACTCTGGCTGCGGGGACCGGGGATCGGTGGGGAGACTCGGGCAGCGCGGCCCCGGGGATCGGTGGGGAGACTCGGGCAGCGTGGCCCCGTGGATCGGGGGGAGACTCGGGCAGCCCGCCCCGGGGATCTGGGGGCAGTGTCGGTCAGCGCGGCCCCGGGGATCGGCAGGAGACTCGAGCAGCGCGGCCACGGGGATCGGGCGGAGACTCGGGCAGCGCGGCCCCGGGGATCGGGGGGAGACTCGGGGAGCGCCGCCCCGGTGATCGGGGGGAAACTCGGGCAGCGCGGCCCAGGGAATCGGGGGGGGGGGGGAGACTCGGGCAGCGCTGCCCCGGGGATCGGGGAGAGGCTCGGGCAGCGTGGCCCCGGGGATTGGTGGGGGGTGTCTCGCGGAGCGCGGCACCTGGGATCGCGGGGAGACACGGACAACGGGGCACCGGGAATCGGGGGGAGACTCGGGCAGCGCGGCCCAGGGAATCGGGGGGGAGACTCGGGCAGCGGGGGCACCGGGGTTCGGGTGGAGACTCGGACAGCGCGGCCCCGGGGATCCTGGGGAGACTCGGGCAGCGCGGCCCCGGGGATCGAGGGGAGACTCGGTCAGCGCCGCCCCGGGGATCGGGGGGAGACACGGGCGGCGCGGCCCCGGAGATCGTGGGGGGGGGGGAGACTCGGGCAACGCGGCCCTGGGGATCGGAGGGATACTCGGGCAGCGGCGCCCCGGCGATCGGGGGGAGACTCGGGCAGCGCGGCCCGGGGAACGGGGGGAGACTCGGACAGCGCGGTCCCCGGGAATCGGGGCGAAACACGGACGGCTCGGCGCCGGGGATCGGGGGTGGGACTTGGGCAGCGCGGCACCGGGGATCGGTGGGGGGGGGGGGGGGGTGGTGGGTCTGGGGCAGCGCGGGCCCTGGGGATCGGTGGGAGACTCGGACAACGGGGCCCCCGGGATCGGCAGGAGACTCGGGCAGCACGGCCACGGGGATCGGTGGGAGACTCGGGCAGCGCGGCCCCGGGGTTCGGGGGGAGACTCAGGCAGCGCGGCCCCATGGTTCGGGGGGAGACTCGGGCAGCGCGGCCCCGGGGATCGGGGGCATAGTCGGTCAGCGCGGTCCCGGGGATCGGCAGGAGACTCGGGCAACGCGTCCCCGGGGATCGGGGGGAGACTCGGGGAGCGCCGCCCCGGTAATCGGGGGGAAACTCGGGCAGCGCGGCCCAGGGAATCGGGGGGGAGACACGGGCAGCGCGGCCCCGGGGATCGAGGGGAGACTCGGTCACCGACGCCCCGGGGATCGGAAAGAGACTCGGGCAAACGCGGCCCTGGGTATCGGGGGGAGACTCGGGCAGCGCGGCCCGGGGATCGGGGGGAGACTCGGACAGCGCGGTCCCGGGAATCGGGGCGAAACACGGGCGGCGCGGCGCCGGGGATCGGGGGTGGGACTTGGGCAGCGCGGCCCTGGGGATCGGTGGGAGACTCGGACAACGGGGCACCGGGAATCGGGGGGAGACTCGGGCACCGCGGCCCAGGGAATCGGGGGGGAGACTCGGGCAGCGCTGCCCCGGGGATCCTGGGGAGACTCGGGCAGCGCGGCCCCGGGGATCGAGGGGAGAGTCGGTCAGCGCGGCCCCGGAGATCGTGGGGGGGGGGGGAGACTCGGGCAGCGGGGCCCCGGCGATCGGGGGGAGACTCGGGCAGCGCGGCCCGGGGATCGGGGGGAGACTCGGACAGCGCGGCCCCGGGGATCGGGGGGAGACTCGGACAGCGCGGCCCCGGGATCGGGGGGAGACTCGGACAGCGGACAGGCGCGGTCCCGGGGATCGGCGGGAGACTCGGGCAGCGCGGCCACGGCGATCGGGGGGAGACTCGGGCAGCGCGGCCCCGAGGATCGGGGGGGAGACTCGGGGAGCGCCGCCCCGGTGATCGGGGGGAGACTCGGGCAGCGCGGCCCACGAATCGGAGGGGGAGACTCGGGCAACTCGTCCCCGGTGATCGGGGGGAGACTCGGGCAGCGCGGACCAGGAATCGAGGGGAGACTCGGGCAGCGCCGCCCCGGGGATCGGGGAGAGACTAGAGCAGCGAGGCCCCGTGTATCGGTGGGATACTCGGGCAGCGGGGCCCCGCGGATCGTGGGGAGACTCTGGGGAGCGCGGCCCCGGGGATCGGGGGGAGACTCGGACAGCGTGGTACAGGGAATCGGCGGGGCCACTCGGGCAGCGCGGCCCCGGGGATCGGGGGAGACACGGACAGCGCGGCACGGGGATCGGGGGGAGACTCGGGCAACGCCGACCCGGGGATCGGGGAGAGACTCGGGCGGGGCGGCCCCGGGGATCGGGGTGAGACTCGGGCAGCGCGGCCCCGGGGATCGGGGAGCAGACTCGGACAGCGCGGCCCCTGGGATCGGGGGGAGACTCGGGCAGCGCGGCCCCGGCGATCGGGGGGAGACTCGGGCAGCGCGGCCCGGGGATCGGGGGGGAGACTCGGACAGCGCGGTCCCGGGAATCGGGGCGAAACACGGACGGCTCGGCGCCGGGGATCGGGGGTGGGACTTGGGCAGCGCGGCACCGGGATCGGTGGGGAGTGGGTGGGGTCTGGGGCAGCGCGGCCCTGGGGATCGGTGGGAGACTCAGACAAC
>NW_027331920.1:3364255-3434255 GCF_048418815.1 Hemitrygon akajei
CTTCAACTCACAAGTAGGAGGGGTTATACCCCACAGCTAGACATTTCCTCTAGCTCAGCGCTGGGTCATCTAACAGAGACCTCAGCTTTGGAATCACACGTTCATTGCCATTTTTGTTATTATTTGCGTTTCTTGGTTCTTATTTGTTCAGGGAGTAGATCGATTAAGTTTTATTCTAATTTCAAAGTTACATTGACAGATAAATACAGATGGCTAAGGCAAGGTAAAATTCATTTATTTTAATGTCAATGGGCTATTAAATCCAATCAAACGTAAGAGAATTTTATCGAATTTGGAACAATTTGATTCATACTGGGAAAAATGGTTTAACTACATAATACCTGATTTTATTCTCACAAATCGATGAATCTGTTATATAAAAAGATCACTCCCTATTTGTACATAGTTCTTTCCTTTTGCTTGTTTTTTTTCTTCTTTCAACTCTTTTCTATAAGTGTGTATCTCAGATAAATACTTTGTGGAAATTTGTGATATATATGATTATATGATATATATGTACAATGTCTGAAATACATCTTATAGAAATGTTTGTTTGATGACGAACTTCAATAAAAAAATAAATTGCAAAAAAAAACTGTAACAAAATGTGTATGTAACAATAAAAACGTGTGTGTAAATTTGTTCATGTCTTGCGGCTCTCAAACATCTGAAGATAAACGTATGTGGCTCTTACATCAAGTATATTTGACCATCACTGCTATATATTATTTAGAAAACTTTCCTGAACACATTTGACAAACTCCAAGCCATCTAGCACTTTTACAGAGTGTGAGTCCCAGTCAATATGTGGAAAGTTAAAATCCCCTCCAATTACAACTTTCTGTTTCTTACATCGGTCTACTATCTCTCTACAGATATGCTCCTCCAATTCTCTCTGACTATTGGGCGGTCTATAATACACCCCTATTAGTGTGGTCACACCTTTCCCGTTCCCCAGCTCCACCCATATGGCCTCTGTAGAAAAGCCCTCAGGACTGTCCTGTCTACACACAGTTGTGATATTTTCCTGACTAGTAATGCCACTCCTTCCCCTTCCATCCCTCCCCTTCTATCACGCCTGAAACAACGGAACCCAGGAACATTAAACTGCCAGTCCTGCCGCTCCTGCTACCCAGTCTCATTAATAGCAATTATGTCATAATCGCAGGTAATCCCACACCCTAAACTCATCTGCCTTACCTACAATACCCCTTGCATTGAAATAGATGCACCTGAGAACATTTCTATCAGGTATAAACCTTTGATTTCTGTCTATACATGCAGTCCTCGCATTACCTTTATCCTCCTCCACCTCACTATTTGCTCTAACACTCTGGTTCCCCTCCCGCTGCAAATCTAGTTTAAACCCCACGGAGCAGCACTAGCAAATCTATCCGCAAGAATGTTATTCCCCCTCCAGTTCAGGGGCAAACCGTCCCGTCGGAACATGTCCCACCTTCCCGGGAACAAAGCCCAATTGTCCAGAAACATGAAGCCCTCCCTCCTGCACCATCTCCTTAACCACGTATTTAGCTGCACTCTCCGCACATTTATATTTACAGGGACTTTACTCCTGACGCCGGTCCCGGGACCCGACCCGTTTACAGACCCGGAGCGGAACCGGAGCAGATTCTCAGCCATTGGTTTCTAACCCAGGTTGCGAAGAAAGGATAAAGTTTCCCCGTGAATTTATTCCCAGTGAAGGTGTGGAGATGGGACTTGGTCTCCGCGTTGTAAAATGAAACTGTCCCGATCTCGTAACTGAGATAAACTCCCACCCTTTCGGGGATGGGATAGGCAGGGAGAGGGGACACAGGGGAGCTGAAAAACAATGAGCACGTTATAATCCTGCCCTATTCCCCAGAATCCTGTCTCCGGTCTCAGACTGACCCGTCTCTTCCTCTCCACAGACTCTGCGCCGACTCCTAGACCCCAGACCCAATTCCCCGTCACCTCCACCTCCCAGTAATGTCTCCCGGATGTGAATCCCTCCGATCCCAGTACACAAGCGCAGTTTGTGAATCTCTTCCCGGTGGCAGGGAGATTCCTTCGATTCCGGGTCCATCTCACACTCTTCCGATTTTCAGACACCTCGAGACACGGATTCCGCCGTTTCCACATCCAGAGTGACAGAGACTGGGGGTAGAAGCACAGAATTAGAGAGTCTCCGGGGACCGGGGGTAGACTCGGACAGCGCGGCTCCGGGGATCGAGGGGAGACTCGGGCAACTCGGCCCCGGGGATTGGGGTGGGGGGGTGACACTTGGCCAGACACTTCAACAATCAAGACACAGAGAGACTGACCTAATGCCGGCCACTGGGATGAATGTAGATGGATAAATATGTCAGCACAGAGCTGATGGGTCGAAGGGTACATTTCTATGCTGTACGGCGATGGCTCTGTGAACTGAATGGCTAAGAACCCCCAAACTCCCTCCCTCCACGGTTGCTGAGAATTCCAAACACAGTGACCCCTGACCCTTGACTCCTCAGACAGGGGAAACATCCTCGTTGTATCCTGCCTGTTGATCCATGACTGAGTTCTCCTCTCATTCGTCTAAATCGGGAACAGAGAACATAGAGCAGTACAGCACAGGAACAGGCCCTTCATTCAATGTTCACTTTCATTTGTGAGTGTGAAGTGGGGGAGTGTGAAGGTTCGAGACAGTAAAGGAGGTGATAATGGGAACCAGTAGGGGAGAGATGAATGGCGGACTGAACCAGAACCAGGTGGGGGAGGGGTGGAAAGCCCGTGGGTGAACTGTGTGTGTAGACGTAATGAGAAGCTAGAGGGGGAAAAGATGGCAGATGAGGATGACTTTGTCCCCTTTCCCACAACCCGATCCCCCACTGCCCCTTATGAGGACAGGGGATGAATTTGCAGGGACCCTTAAACAACGCAGGTCCTGATGAAGTGTTTCAGTCTGAACCGTCGACTGTGTACTCTTTTCCATAAAAACTTCCCGTCCTGCTGTTCACACCAATAATTTGTGTGTGTTACTCCGCTTTAAATATACTCAATTATTTGGCCTGTGGCAGGCTCACTATCCTGCGGATAAAGGAATTCCTCTTCATCTCTGTCCTAAATGGACATCCCTATAGTCGGAGGCTGTGCTTTACCGTTCTCGACTCATCCACATCCTCCCAACATCAACTCTCTCCAGACAGGTGTCAGAGAGATCTTGCGAGACCCTTCATCAGGACCTGTGTAGCTTGGATTACCAGCATCTGCAGATTTTCTCCTGTTTGATTTTTAAAGCAGAAGTTGATAATAAACTTCTTGATTAGTCAGAGTCTCAAAAGTTATGGGGAGGAGGCAGGATAACAGGGTTGAGGGGGGTAAGAAACCAGCCATTCTTTTAAACTCCCGTGAGAACAGGCCCAGAACAATCAAACACTCCTCATATGTTAACTCTTTCATTCCCGGAATCATTCTTGTGAACCCCCACCCTCTCCAATGCCAGCACATCTTTTCCGATAGAAGGGACCAAAAACTGCTCACAATACTCTAAGTTTGGTCTGACCAATGCCTTATAAATCCTCAGCATTACATCTTTGCTCTTGTATTCTAATCGTCTCGAAATGAAAGCAAATATTGAGTTTGTCAATCTTACCACTGACACAAACTGCAAGTTTGCCTTCAGGGAATCCTGTACCAGAAGCACAAGTACATTTGCACTTCTGATTTTTGAACTTTCTCCCTGTTTACAAAATTGTCTATGCCTTTATTCCTTCTACCAAAGTGCATGCACGACTTCCCTACCCGATAATCCATCTGTCACTTATTTGCCCTTTTCCTGATCTGTCTCTGTCCTTCCCCAGATTCCGAACTTCTGCAGCACTACTTGCCCTTTCACCTATCTTCATATCGTCTGCAAGCTTGGCCACAAAGGCAACAACTTAGTGATGCCAACATCGTTGTCCCTGCCAATCTCTACCTGTGCTACAGCATTATCTACCTTATTCCGTATACTGGTGCATTCAAATACAACACATTCAGTCCTGTATTCATCAGCCTATTCCACACTGTCCACATGAACTTAAGCAAGGCCTTTGATGTCGATGATAGACCATACTTGTAGTATTGTCCTGCATTTCCGGTTCCTCGACTATGGGGAGGATGTCATTCCACTGGACAGGAGGCTTCAGGAGGATGTTATCAGGACTGGGGTGCTTAGGTTAAAAGCAGAGAGTATTGGACTATTTAGCCGTAGTGTAGGATGTTGAGGGATGATACTTTATCGAGGTAAATACATTCATAAGGGGCTTAGATAAAGTGAGGCATTTCCCGGGAAATGGGAGTACAGAACCAGAGGGCTCAGATTGAAAGTGAGAGGGGAAATTTTTATGAGAGATCTATAGGGTGACATTCTCACCGAGAGGGGGTTGGGCAGGTGGAATTTGCTGTCAGACGCTGTGGAAATAGATATAATTAAAATATTTTAAAATAAATTTGTACAGGTACACAGACAGGAAATGGTTAGAGGGATGGGGGGGGGGGGGGCAAACACACACAGATGGGCCATGCTCAAGAAGACATCTTAGTCTTCCAGATTGATGAAGTGGGCCGTGGGTTCAACGTCTGTCAAACCCTTCCTAGTCATCCTCCTGAGGAATCTCAACCCGGAGTCTGTGAACTGTCAATGAGACATCACGTCAGAGGGTAGCTCAATGCCTCAGAACAGACAAACTGGGTAAAGACAGCAGATTTCATATATAAATGCGAATTTGTGTCTAGTTCAACATCCGTCAAACCCTCCCAGATCATCCTCCTGAGGAATCTCACCCCGGAGTCTGTCTGTGAAGTGTTGATGTGACGTCACGTCAGCGGGCAGCTCAGTGTCACAGAACAGACAGACTGGGTAAGGATGGCAGATTTCAATACTAAATGGAAATTTGTGCCTATTTCTGTGGCTGTGTGTCACACTCTGGTAGTATATATTGTGTGTGTGCGTGTGTGTGTGTATGTGTGTGTGTGTGTGTGTGTGTGTGTGTGTGTGTGTGTGTGTGTGTGTGTGTGTGTGTGTGTGTGTGTGTGTGTGTGTGTGTGTGTGTGTGTGTGTGTGTGTGTGTGTGTGTGTTGATTGTGATAAATGTCATTGGATGTGTATACACATTGAAGGAGAGTTTCCACATTGAAGTATTTTTATGTCACACTGTGTCATCATATGTCTGGTGTGCGTTAACAATGTGTGACATGTGTATGAGTTGTTTAAACAAATAAGTGACTGGCTCTGAAGAGATTGGTTTCCAGGTTACTGTCGGAAACAACAACATACATTGCAGAGGCTGTGACTACAATCTGCCAATCCTTCCTGTATATGTGTGTGAGGGAGCTTTGCCAGGCCGGTTATGCTGTGTGTGCTTCTCCTGAAATTAAATCTTGACCCATGTCAATGCTTGTTGTGTCCGGGCTCATTCTCATAATGCTTCAATGTAGTGGTATGATAACATGAGATCATAAGACATAGGAGCAGAATTAGGCCATTTGGCCCATCGAGTCTGCTCCGCCATTAAGTCATGACTGATCCTTATTTTCCCTGCTCAGCCCCACTACCTGGCCTTCTCCCCGTAATTTTTGATGCTGTGTCCAATCTACAACCTATCAAGCTCTGCCTTAAATACACAGAAGTTTCACAAATTCACCAGACGCTGGCTCATGAAATTTCTCCACATCTGTTTGAAATAGACGCATCTCTATCTTGAGGCTGTGCCCCTCTTGTCCTAAACTCCACCACCATAGGAAACATCCTTTCCATATCTGCACTGTCTAGGCCCTCCAACATTCCAGGATTCTTTGAGATCCGCCCTCATCTTTCTGAATTCCAGTGAGTACAGACACAGAGCTATCAAAAGTTCCTCATACGATAATCATTTCATTCCCGGAATCATCGTAATGAAATCAACACTCTGCAATGTCAGCACATCATTTCATTGAATTTGCCTTCCTCACCACTGAATCGACCTGCAAATTAACCTTTAGGATTTTCTGCAGAAGGACTCCTAAGTCCATTTTCCTCTCAGCTTTTTGGGGTTTCTCCCCATTAAAAAAAAATAACCTGCATATTATTTCTACTACCAAAGTGCATGCCCATGCCTTTTCCAACAACATTGTATATCATTTTTAGCTTTATTACCCTTTCTCCTCACCCAAGCTCTTGTGCAGCACAACTGTTTCCTCAACACTACCAGCCCCTCCACCAATCTTCATAACATCTGCAAACTTAGCAACAAAGCCAACTATTCCAGGACAAGTGGGCGTGATTTCAGGGTCGAAGGACGTCCTTTTAGAGTTGAGAAATTACTTTAGTGAGTGGGTGGAAAATCCGTGAAATTTGCTGTCACGGGTGGCTGTGGAGGCCAAGGCAGAGATATATAGGTTCTTGATTTGCCGGGGCATAAAAGGGAATAGGGTGAAGACAGGGGAGCGGGGATTACTGGAAGAATTGGATGAGACCATGATTGAATGGTGGAGCAGACTCAATGGACTACATGGCCTACTCCTGCTCCTATATCTGATAGTCTACTCCATCAGTTAAATCTTCATATACAGCATAACAAAAAGGTGTCCTAACACTGACCCATGTGGAACATTAGTTTCTGGCAGCCAACCAGAAAAGGACCCTTTTCGCTGTTTCCTTCTAATCACCCGATATTCTAACTATGCCTGTAACTTTTCTGTAAAACCATGAGCTCTTAAATTGCTTCATGTGTGGTACCTTGTCAAAGGTCTTCTCCGATTCCAAGTATACTAGATCCACTGCATGTCCACATGCATTGTTTGTTAGTTTGTTTTACAAAGACAGGTAAGTAAAAGGGACCTTAAGGATCATTGGAGACCTGAGTCTGCCCCACCAGTAACTGCCAGTTGCTGCCATCCGGGTGCAGTTTCTTCAGCCAGGCCATCAGACAGCTTAACTCTTGCTGAGAGAACTGTATTTCTATGTTATCCTGACTATCATATTGTACATAGTATTCATCATAAATCACTATAAATTGCACATTGCACATTTAGACGGAGAGGTAACGTAAATATTTTTACTCCTCATTTATATGAAGGATGTAAGTAATAAAGTCAATTCAATTCAAATCATTTCACAATTAAATCCCCCCCCCCCCCCAATCATTCTTTTAGTTCCTCTCTGTAGATATTTAAAAGCTTCCCAATCCTCCGTCCTCCTACTAATATTTGTTTTGTTGTATACCCTCTCTTTAGCTTTTACATTAACTTGTCTTCCCTTGTCAGTCACGGTTTTACTATTTTGCCATTTGAGTATTTATTTATTTTTTGAATACATCTATCCTTCTCCTTTCTCATTTTCCCAGAAACTGACACCATTTCTGCTCTGCTCTCATCACTGCCAGCATCTCCTTTCAATTTGCTTCGGCCAACTCCTCTCTCAGACCATGGTAAGTTATTTTACTTCTCTGAAATACTACAATGTCAGACTTTATTTTCTCCGTACCAAATTTCAAGTTGAACTCTGTCATGTTGTGAGCACTGCTTCCTAAGGTTTCTTTTAACTACTCACCTCTGGTTCAATACATAACACCCAATCCAGTAGAGCTGTTCCTCGAGTAGGCTCAACGACAAACTGCTCTAGAAAGCCATCACATTGCACTCAACAAACTCACTCTCTTGAGATCCTTTACCAACCTGATTTTCCCAATTGACCTGCATGTTGAAATCTCCCATGATTATCGTAACATTGTCCTTTTCATCAGCCTTTTCTATTTCCAGTTGTAATCTGTTGGCCTCAACCTACTTACTGTTGGGAGGCCTGTATATGACTGCTGTCAGTGTCATTTTTACTTTTGCATTTCCTTACCTCAGCCTACAAGGATTCAACATCTTCCAATCCTATGTCACATCTTGCTGCTGATTCACCGGCAGAGCCCCATTTGCCTTCCTTCCTTCCTCCGATACATTGTGTAACCTTTAACATTCAGCTCCCAACTACAACCATCCTTCAGCCACGATTCAGTGATGGCCAAAACATCATACCTAACCATCTGTAATCGAACAACAAGATCATCCACCTCATTTCCTATACTCCATGCACTGAGATATAACACTGTACTGTATCTGCTACCCTTTTTAATTCTGCATTCCTAATGCACTGATACTCACCCTGCTGGCTACAATTTTGGCCTTGCATCTGTCTGCGCTATCTGACAGTCTGACTGCACGCTCTCTTTGCATTTTTACCTTCAGTCCTATCCCTTCACTTCAGTTCCCAACAACACCCCCGACCAAATTTGTTTAACCCTCCCCAACAGCTCTGTCAAACCTCTCTGTGAGAATATTTCTCCCCCTCGGGTCCAGGTACAACCCATCCTTTTTGATCAGGTCATACTTCCAATAGAAGAGATCCCATTGATCCAAGAACCTGAAAACACGCCCCTGCACCGGCTTTTCAGCCACGCAATAATTTTCCACGTTGTCCTGTTTTTACCCTCACCAGCACGTGGCACAGGCAGTAATCCAGAAATTACAACCCTGGGGTTACTGCTTCTGAGCTTTCTACCAAGCTCTCCAAATTCTATTTTCAGGAAGTCTTTGCTTTTACTTCCTATGTAATTGGTCCAAAAATGCACCAGGATATCTGGCTGTCTTCTCTCCCTCTCCAAAATGCTGCAGACACGATCCAAGACGTTCCTGACCCTGGCACCTGGGAGGCAACATACCATTCGGGTGTCCCGTTCACGTCCAAAGATTCTCCTGTCTGTTCCCCTGACGATTGAGTCCCCTGCCACTACAGCTCCCCACTTCTCCAACTAACATCAGTGAGGGTTGCGGGTTCAGGAGGGGGTGGGGTGAAGATCTGTGTCAGTCAGAGTCTGCACTCACAGCACACGAAGGACTTGTGTATTTCCCTGACAATCCCGGTTACCACACTGATACCCGATTTTATTCCTGCAATATCATCAAGTCAGTATTAAATTCCCAGTTCCTCTGGTAGATTCAAACTCATGTCTTGGCGTGTTAGTGCAGTGTGCCTGGGATCAGGACACAGTGGTTCATCTGCCAGTCCCGTGTATTGGTTGTATTGTGACCCTGTGCTGGTGCGTCCAGGGGTCTGACATCTCCAGCTGACCATGTAACAGTGATTGCCCCCACTCGGTGCCGTTGATGTAGAAAAAAAAACTTGAATTCCCTTTCAGCCCAGTATTACAGCCAATCCTTGCCTCAAATTCTAACTTAATTGTGTCTCATAAATAAGTAAAAATGAATATTTGTAAGTTTTACCTCGGTTAATGGCATCAAGCGTTTCTCTCAGCACTGTGTTCAACAAATAGATGAGATCGAATTTTTCAACCGGTAGGGCCTCATCTGTCACTGACAATTCCTGGACATTGTCACTGATTCTGTAAATATTAAACTGCTGGTGATAAACTGGAATTTTGAAGTATTTTACAAATCCATACAGGGTTTCAGTAAAGAGCATGTCCTACCTCCTGTTTCGATGAGCTTCCTCCTGAAATAAATAAAAACACAAATCTGATTAGACTTGGACTTACAGTCCACATCCTGAATTTCATCCAAATCATTACAAGGTGTTGAAAATTCCCACTCCCGCAGTCACTCATACACACGGACAATACAGAACCACGGGGTAAATTACAGGGAAAGTTTCTGAATGTCAGACCATTACTGAGAGGATGAAACTTACAGGAAAGACAGGACAGGCTGTGCATTATCATCTGGATAAGGAGTCAGAATGATATAATGGAACAATTTAAGATTAGTGATGGATTTGTTTGCGCGAACTTGGAAAATGTACCTCATTATGGCTAACAAGAGAGGTCGTACGTGCTTGGAAGTAGTATGGAGGAGATGTCAGGTAAATTTTTAGGAATGGGTGGAATGAGCTGTCTGCAACAAAGATGGAGGCGGATGCGATCGGGTCTTTCAAGAGACTCCCACACAGGTACATGAAGATTAGAAAAACAGAAAGCTATGGCTGACCCGAGGTGTTTTCTAAAGTAAGTAGTTGTTCGACACAGCATTGTGGGCCAAAGAGACTGTATTGTGCTGTAGGTTTTCTTTGTTTCTATGTTATTTATGGGGAGACCTTCAGTCAAAGAAAAAACGCTAGGTGATTTTTAATAAATCCGACAAGAAATTTAGTGAGGAGGATTTGGAAATCGGTGGCACAGGAGTGGTTGAAATGGAACGGCAGAGACTGACTGTAATGGGGAGGCTGGATAAACACCAGGGAGTTCGGGGCACTGTTGCTGGTTGTGGTGAGAATGCGCAGATTGTGCAGAAGGGAAAAAGATTGGAGAAGATGGATTGAAAGGCGTGCTCATGACGGAGAATGGGACACAATCCCATTTAAAACTTATCCGATAAAGTAGAGACAGTGAAAGTTTCTATAATCTGATGGAAACCGGATATAGAGGACAGTCTGATGTGTGGGTCACAATCTTTATTGTCCCTGACTGATAGAGAGACCCTCACACCCATTGCACCAGACACACTCACAGCCTATGACTGGAACAGTGAGTTAATGGGAGCTTTAGAGGATATTTAATGCGATAATTAAGGACACAGTCAGCAACTCTGTGTCATAATCAGAGTAAATCTTTTCAGAGAAGATTGCATTCTGTCCTGCGATGTACAGAAGTAGTGGAAGTCCAGTTTTGTGACAACAACAAACCTTAATAGTTGCATCAATTGTTGGTGAGAAACAGTTTACTGCCATTTGTAAATTCTGTGTGTAGGAGCAACACGTCTGTTTTCTGACTGCATTGTATTCTGTGTTACGTGTTTATTACGATAATCAGTCACGTGAGTGGGGACGGGGTAAAAGCGACGGGGTAAAAGTATGTATTCGTACTTTGTTCAGGGCTGTTTTGAGCCTGGGACTGGCAGATGCCATATCATTTGTTGACCGATTCATTGCAGTTTAATTTACGATTAATTATGCTGAAATTTCATTGCTTAATTATGCTGCTGATAAAGGATCGAATAACTATCTCCGACATTTTAGAATGTCATTAGCGGAGTGATTGGAGGTTCGTCATGCAAGGAGAACACTCTGTGTGAGGAGACCAGCAGCGGCAATTGATTTGGTAGGATTGGCCGCTGTGCTGTGTTTAGTTCAAAAAAAAAAACCGCTGTTCATTTAGTTCAATTTCACAGAAATAAATTAAAATGTGATCCCTCACCTTGAGAAATATCACACCGTCTTTTTGATCCATCTGTTCCTTTAACTTAGTGATTTCCTCCTGAATAATCCTTATATTCTCTTGAATCTGCAGAAGATTTTTCTCCATTGGGTTGAGAATCCTCTTCTCTTCTTCCCTGAGATCCCTGAGTAAGCTCTGCTCTTTCTCAGTGATAATCTGGTGCAGTTCAGCAAACTGGGATGTGATGTGTGTCTGAACACTGTGTGACTGTTTCTGTCGAATGAAAGGTGAAAATTAGTTTACTGCATCGCTGTGTTGTATTTCCTTATGACATAAAAGTGACCATTCGGTCCATTGGGGTCCATACTACTTCTGAGACATTCCCGTCAACCCCTTCCCCTCACATCTTCCTGAAACTTATTCTCCCTCAGTGACCCATTAACTCAGAGCTGATTCACATCACTCTCCTCCACCTTCACAGGGTTAATTGTAATGAACCATTCATCCGGTATGTCCCTGGGATGTGTCTGGTTAAAAGGAGAACATGCAAACTCCCACAGACAGCAACAGGGTTCGAACCCAGGACACTGGAGCTGCGATACTCGGCTATTCTGCATTAAATGGAGCAAAACTCGACAGTAATATCAGAAATTCCGCTCAGGAAGCCTCACCCGAAGTCCGGAAATCTTCTCTTTCTGTTGTTGCTCCTTTTTCAGGAAATTTGAGTTCGTTTTTGTGAGAGAGTCTAAGGAAGATTTTAGCTGATCCTGGAAGTCAAAGAGCGAAGGAAATAGAAACAAAGAGTCATCAAAAGAAACAGGCGATCAAATTCGATTATCACAGAAAAAGCCAGAGGAACTCAGTGAGTCAGGCAGCATCTATTCAGGGGAAATAAACAGTCAGTGTTTCGGGAAGAGACCCTTCATTAGGACTGGGAAGGAATGGGACAGAAGCCAGAATAAACAGTTTGGGGATGAGAACAAGCTGACAGGTGACGGGTGAGACAACGCGAGGGGGAACGTGAGGGAGGGTGATGAAGTGAGAAGCTGAGAGGGGACAGGTGACCAGAGGACAGTCTAATATCAGAGGACAATCGACCACGGAAGATACGGGAGGAACTGGGCTGTTTGCGTCGCTGACTGGTGACGAGGGAGGAGGTTAGGAGTCAGGTGTAACACTTGTCCAACTTGCAGGTAACATTGCCAGGAGGGAGATCAGTGGGGAGGAGCGATTGGACAAGGGAGTTACGATCCTTCCAGAGCTCCGAGAGTTGTGGGGAGGGGTGGGTCTGGGCTGTTGGAGGGAGAGATGTGTTTGGTGGTAGAATCCCGTTAGAGATTGTGAAAGTTGCGGGGAATGATGTGTTCGATGTGAAGGCTCCTGTAGTCCCAGGCAGAAGAATGGAGGATAGAGTGAAGATCAAATTCGGGTTAGTTTTACCTTGTAGATTTTAACAGCTTCTTTAATCGGCAGGAAGCGGTGATCTCTGTGTTCCTGCGCGTCTCTACAGACAAGACAGATCAGTGTCTTGTCCGTTTCACAAAACAGCTTCAGTTCTTCCTCATGTTCCTCGCAGTGAAGTTTACTTTCCTTCCCTTTCGGATTCAGATTTAGAATCCGAACTTTTTGTGTCAGATTTGCTAAGGCCCGATTCACCCTGAGGGTGCGGTCAGCAAACACCTCTCTACATTCCGGGCAGGAGTTTCTCTCCTCCCTTTCCCAGCATCGTGCGATACAAGAGCGACAGAAGTTGTGTCCGCACTCCAGTATAACCGGATCGGTGAAGAAATCCAGGCAGACGGGACAAATTACCTCCTCGCTCAAACTCTCGACCTGTCCTTTCGAAGCCATGTTAACTCGCGGCACTTCCTGATTCAGAAGGCTTTCACTTTCGGGGAGCTTCTGATCCCCTGCAGTACCGCGATTGTCCACTACGCGCGCTGCAGTCTCAGGTAATGCACAGAATGTTGCTGGATGTGTTCAATGGGAAGTAATACTGGTAATTTCATCGCAGGGTGAGATCAGCAACACATTAAACAGCTCAGAACAGAAATGAAAACTCGGCCGTGGACTGCCTAAACGCGGCTCCAAAAGGAGTGGCTTTGGGCCTGGGACTAGCAACTCCATCCCGGTAAAATGGCAGATCGACAGAAGCGTCAAATGAACCTCCAAAGGCCTCATCCCTGGGATCGGAAGGACCTTCCCCTGGAAGTCGTGTGGTGAAAGAAGAAGCCACAGGGCCGATCAATCCCCGGCCCTGGACAGGGGACTCTGGTGAGCTGCTGTTGGCAGCCTGTTTCTCAGTAGGTGTGATGGGCTGAAGAAGAAGCAGAACAGAAGTGAAACCGGAGAGAAGAGCCTGGTTCAGTCTGAGGCAGGACTGACAGGGACCAGTTCTGAAATGAGAGACACAAGAGACTGAGATGTTGCAATCTCGAATGAGAAACATGATGCCATAGGAACTGAGTGGGTCAGGCAGAATCGGCGTAGAGAAATATTCAATAGACTTTCCGATTCGAGATCCTTCACCAGTACTGTCTCAACTCGAAATATCGATTGTCCATTTCCCTCCACAGTTGCTGCCTGATCCGTTGAGTTCGTCCAGTCAACATGGATTTGTGCGTGGAAGGTCATGTTTGACAAATCTTACTAACTTTTTTGAAGAGGTTACTAGGAAGGTTGACGAGGGTAAAGCAGTGGATGTTGTCTATATGGGCTTCAGTAAGGCCTTTGACAAGGTTTCGCACGGAAGGTTAGTTAGGAAGGTTCAATCGTTAGGTATTAATATTGAAGTAGTAAAATAGATTCAACAGTGGCTGGGTGGGAGATGCCAGAGAGTAGTGGTGGATAACTGTTTGTCAGGTTGGAGGCCGGTGACTCGTGGTGTGCCTCAGGGATCTATAGTGGGTCCAATGTTGGTTGTCATATACATTAATGATCTGGATGATGGGTTGGTAAATTGGATTAGTAAGTGTGCAGATGATACTAAGGTAGGTGGCGTTGTGGATAATGAAGTAGGTTTTCAACTCTCGGTGAGCTTCTGTTTGCGGGCTGTATCCCGGTAGGCGTGATGCGCTAAAGAAGAAGCAGAACAGAATTGAAGCCGGAGAGAGGAGCCTGGTTCAGTCTGAGACAGGACTGAAAGGGGCAAGTTCTGAAAAGAGAGGCACAAGAGACTGCAGATGCTGGAATCTCGAGTAAGAAATTTGAGGGACTGAGCGGTTCAGGCAGCATCTGTGGAGAGAAATGTAAAATCGACTTTCAGGTCGAGATTCTTCCGCTGGACTGTCTCAACCCGAAATCTCGATTGCCATTTCCCTCAGATGCTGCCTGACCCGTTGAGTTCCTCCAACAGCTCGGTTTTTATTTTTATTTTTTCTCTCGCGGTGTAAAGAGAGTCAGACTGGGGTGTAAAACTGAGGTTAAGTAACTATTTAAACAACTATTAAATTAGTTCATGCCATGAAAGTGGGGATGTCGAGAGCATATTACGCTGTGACAAGACAGATGCTGTGGCTGCAGGGAAAAGTACAGGACTGGACATTCCACGTCACAGGGTGGAAAATATTATTTTGGTCGGTGAAGTCCTGAAGAAACTTTCTGACTTTACCCATGTCTGTCCCAGCTCCAGTGAAAGGCCAGTTTCCACAATTCTGGACAGAGCCCAGACGTGGATATTTTTTTAAATAAAAATAGGCATTATTTGCCATGAAATATTGACAGGGATAAACCGTGCAATGCCTTTACCCGAGGATCAGTGAGCCTTCTGTCACGCAGCTGCTGTGGCGCAGGCCCTTGCATCTTTCTCCACAGATCTTCGCCAGCCCACAGTTCGCAAAGAGGTGAGTGACCGTCTCGTCTCCACTGCAGTAATCTAGGGGCAGCGCGCTGTGGGACTGATCTCCGGGCATGCAGCAAGGATCAGACTGGGAGGGGCCCTCTCGTCTCCACTGCAGTAATCTCGGGGCAGCGCGCTGTGGGAGTGATCTCCGGGCATGCAGCAAGGATCAGACTGGGAGGGGCCCTCTCGTCTCCACTGCAGTAATCTCGGGGCAGCGCGCTGTGGGAGTGATCTCCGGGCATGCAGCAAGGATCAGACTGGGAGGGGCCCTCTCGTCTCCACTGCAGTAATCTCGAGACAGCGCGCTGTGGGAGTGATCTCCGGGCATGCAGCAAGGATCAGACTGGGAGGGGCCCTCTCGTCTCCACTGCAGTAATCTCGGGGCAGCGCGCTGTGGGAGTGATCTCCGGGCATGCAGCAAGGATCAGACTGGGAGGGACCCTCACCCCCAGATTTTGGCATAATGATCAAAGTAGTTCATCGCCCTCCTGATGAGCCGACACAATCTATTAGATTCATCCCAGAACTCCGATTGGAGCCCAACCAGCCACTGAGCACATCGACATGAAACGCTGTCGGAGCAGAGCAGCGTCCATCATCAGAGATGCTCACCACCCAGGCCAGGCTCTTTTCTCGCTGCTGCACTCGGGTAGAAACCTCAGGACTCGCACCCCCAGGGTCAGAAACAGTTACTACCCCCAGCCTGGTAAAGATTGGCACGATGATCAAACTATTTCATCACCCTCCTAATGAACCGACACAAGGTGTTGGATTCGGCCCGGTACATCCCGGGTGGATCCTCCCAACCACTGAGCACATCGACATGAAACGCTGTCGGAGTAGAGCAGCGTCCATCATCAGAGATGTTCACCACCCAGACCAGGCTCTTTTCTCGCTGCTGTAATCAGGTAGAAGGTACAAGAGCCTCAGGTCTCGCAGCAACAGGTTCAGGAACAGTTACTACACCTCAACCATCAGGCTCGGGAACAACACAGGATGACTACACTCACTTACCGTCCATTGAGATGCTCCCACAACCAATCATCGTAACAAAATGAGTGAAATCGGAGGTGGTTTGACTGAGACTGATCGCATTGGGCCTGTCTCATAATTAGAGAAGTAACAGGGACAGGCTCAATCTCACAGGATATTGACAGGGTCGGGGCAGGAATGATGTTTCCCCTGGCTGGGCTGTGGAACCAGGGATCACAGACTGAATATCACGGTTCACCTCAGCAGGACTGAGATGAGGAGAAATTTCCTCACCAGTGCAGCGAATCTTTGGAATTTCCTCCACAGGGTTTCTAAATGTAATAGACATATTCTGGGGCTCTGTGCTGATGGGGTCATTGCAGGAAAGTGGTGTTGAGGTCAAAGGTCAGACATGGAGAGGTTTCAGGTGAATTTCACAAGGCTCATTCTAGGTATGAAAGGGTTATTATACGAGGAAGGTTTGATGGCTCTGGGTCTGTACTCGGTTGCATTCAGAAGGGTGCGGGGAATCTGATGGAAACTTTTTGAATATTAAAAGGTAGACAGAGTAGATGTGGAGAGGATGTTACCCATGGTGTGAGAGTCTCGGACAAGAGGGCAAAGCGTCAGGATAGAGGGGCGCCCTTTCAAAACATAGAGTCGGAGAAATGTCTTTAGACAAAGCGCGGTGAATTTGTAGAATTTGATTCCACATGCAGCTGTGGAGGCCAGGTCGTTGGGTGTCATTAAGGCAGAGATTGATAGGTTCTTGATTGGACATGACAGCAAAGGCTACGGGGAGAAGCCGGGAACTGGGGGTGAGGAGGGAAAAAGGATCATCCATGATCGAATGGCGGAGCAGACTCGATGGGCCAGGCGGCTTAATTCCGCTCCTGTGTCTTATGGTTTTATGTTCTGAGTGAAGGGCAGAACAGGCGCAAGGGGCCGAATAGCCACGCCTCCTCCTGTTTCTTATTTTCTCAACCACCAGTTTTCTTTTGCGCCTTGTTCTCTCTTGGCCTTCAGCCTGTCGGATTGCACAGGGGAGCGGTGAGAGCTCCGGAGATCCATCGGCAGCCGCTGCGGTTATTTCATGTTCCTGTTATTTATTGCTAATTATTTATATTTGCATTTGCACAGTTTGTTCTCTTCTGCACTCAGGCTGATCTTCCACAGATCCAGGTATAGTTACTATTCTGCAGATTTTCTCTGTGTCCGCAGCAAAATGCCTTTCCTGGTTGTAAGTGGTGAGTTATCTGTATCTGATAATAAAATGTAATTTGAACTTTAAGTTTCGGGGAAATTCCTCCAGCTCTCGGCCGCAGCCTGTCCTCTGACACTCACAGCCAATCAGCGGCACCACTGGGAGAGTCCTGCTCCTATTGGCTGAGGAGTGTCAGTGGGCGGGATGCTGAATGTTCGGAGCGGCCCGAGGTTTGGAACGGGGAGCGAGTGGACCCAGGAAGAGGCCGGAGATTAGGAGCTAAACTTCGGGTAAAGGTTGCATCACCGGCCGGGTGAATCCTTCCCATGACAGAGGTGAAGAAACTGGCTGAGATTCTGTGAGATGTTTCACCTGCACGGAGGGTGCCCGGTCTTTCCCCGCCGTGGATCGGGGCCTGTTGTCGGGTGTTACCTCCCAGACCCGTCTCCTGATGCTGGGAGCCCGGATCTGACCCGCAGCTGCCGCCGACGGCTCTCTGGTGCTCTCTCCGCTCCTCTGTGCAATCGGACAGTCTGAAGACCAGGGGAGAACCAGGCGCAAAGGTGAGTTCGTGCTTTAGAAAATAGGAAACAGGGATAGGTGTGGCCATTCGGCCCCTTGCGTTTGTTCTGCCTTTCCCTCTGATCATGGCTGATCTTTGACCTCAGTGACACTTTCCTGCAAAGTTCCCATCTTCGCTCATCCTTTCAATATTCCTTCTGAATTTAGAAAACTTGCAGAAAAAATCCAAAGATTCGCCGCACTCCTCATCTAAGTCCTGTCAGCTGACATCGGATTCTGAGTCTGTGACCCCTGATTCAACACCCTGTGAGGAAAAACGTCATTCCTGCCCCCACCCTGTCAATACCCTGTGAGACTGTGTCTGTCTCAGTCAGACCACTTGTTATTTCTCCACTTTTGAGACAGGCTCAGTCAGTGTTATCTCTCCGAGGATACTACCGCAACCCCAAAATCAATCTCTGAAACCTTCTCTTCATTCCCTTCATCCCACAGGCTGACTCCGGGAGGGAGACCAGACCTGTGCACAGTGTTCCATGTACGCTCTCACCAGGACCCCATATACCGTCAGAGGAGATCTTTATTCTTGTATTCAAACCTTCCTTCCCATTCAATGCTCTTCATTTAATATCGAACTCAAACAGTGAACAGACACAACACAGCCTCAGCCATGAATTTAAAGGACGGGTGTTGCAACAGTTTGAGCTTCATACCGGGGGACACGGAGCAAGCAGGGTGTCACAAAGGGAGGAATGTGGGAGTGTTGTCTGTCTGAGCCCAGCTGTGTGTGTCTGTGTATCAGAATCAGGTTTAATATCACCGGCATATGTGGTGAAATTTGTTGTTTTGTGACAGTAATACATTGCAATACATAGTAATAAAAAGTATAAATTACAATCGGTGAGTATAAAATTAAATTAAATAAATAGTGCCAAAAAGAGACGGAGATCGGAGTCCTTAATGATGGATGCCTCCTTTTTGTGGCATCATCTTTTGAATGTGTCCTGGATTCTGTGGAGTCCAGTGCCCATGAAGGAGCTGGCTGAGTTTACAACTTTCTGCAGCATTTTCCGATCCTGTGCAGTGGCCTCTCCACACCAGGCAGTGATGCAACCAGTTAGAATGCTCTCCACAGTACATCTGTAGAAATTTGCAAGTGTCTTTAGTGACAGACCGATTCCCCTCAATCTCCGAATGAAATATAGCCGATGTTGTGCCTTCATTGTAACTGCATCAATATGTTGGGCCCAGGATAGTTCCTCAGAAATGTTGACAGGCAGGAAATGGAAACTGCTCACCCTTTTCACTTCTGATCCCACGATGAGAACTGGTGTGTGTTACCTCGACTTCCCCTTCCTGAATCCACAATCAATTCCTTTGTCTTCATGATGCTGAGTGCAAGGTTGTTGCTGTGACACCACTCAACTTGCTGATCTATCTCACTCCTGTACTCCTCCTCGTCACCGTCTGAAATTCCTCCAACAATAGTTGTGTCATCGGCAAGTTTATAGATGAGCCTAGACACACAGACGTGGTGTAGAGAGAGTAGAGCAGTGGGCTGAGCACGCATCGTTGAGGTGTGCCAGTATTGATTGTCAGCAAGGAGGAGATGTTATTTCTGATCCACACGGACTGTGGTCTCCTGGAGAGAATCCAGTTGCAGAAGGGTACAGAGGCCCAGGTTTTGGAGCTTGTTGATTACAGTTGAGGGTCTGATTGTGTTGAATGCTGAGCTGTAATCAGCAGCCTAAATTGCTTTTATCCTGGTGATCTAAGGCTGAGTGTGAGCCAATGAGAACAGTTGACAGATTGTGGCGATTGGCAAATTGCAGTGGGACCCTGCACACGGACAGGAGTTGATTGACCATGACCAACCCCTCAAAGAACTTCATCACAGTAGTGAGCGACACTGGGCGATAGTCGTTGAGGCAGGTCACCCTGGTATTTTTGGGCACTGGTATGATGGCCAACGTTTTGAAACGTGTGTGTGTGTGTGTGTGTGTGTGTGTGTGTGTGTGTGTGTGTGTGTGTGTGTGTGTGTGTGTGTGTGTGTGTGTGTGTGTGTGTGTGTGTGTGTCTTTGCACGCTTGAGCAGAGAGACAGCGTATTTGAGGCTTTGCAGTTAGATGCAGGAATATTTCCAGTGACCATTCAGATCAGAACAAAATAATTTACCCAGCAGAGTGAGCTCACAACCCACTCTTGTGTTTCAGAGAGTTATTTACAAATTGAAATGTACAATTTAAAATGTGCAAAGTAAATTTATTATCAAAGTAAAGGCATGTCACCATGAAAATCCTGAGATTTGAGTATATTGTGAATTCAGTAAACTCCAGAACCATTATAAGATGAATGAAAGATCGCCCCCAACAGGACAAACAAAACAACCATGTGCAAAAGACAACAACATTCAAATACAAAAGAAAAAAAAAAAAATAACCAGGAAATAAACGAACATGAGATGAAGAGCTGTTGATTGTGTCCATCGGTTGTGGGAATAGTTTAGTGATGGGGCAAGTTAATTTGAGTAAAATTATCCCCTCTTGTTCGGTACCTGTTGGTTGAGTGTAATAACTGTTCCTGAACCTGGGGTTGAGGCTCCTGAGGCTCATGCACCTTCTTCCTGATGGCAGCATTGAGAAGAGAGCATGGCCTGGGTGGTGGGGGTCCTTGATGATGGATGCTGATTTCCTGCGACAGCACTCCGCAGAGATGTGCTCAGTTGTGAGGAGAGTTTTACCCGTGATGTACTGGGCCATATCCAGTATTTCTAGTCGGATTTTCCTTTCAAGGGCTTTGGTGTTTCCATACCAGGCCATGATGCAACCACTGAACATGCTCCCCACCACACATCTGTCGAAGTTTGTCAGGGTTTTAGATGTCATTCTGAATCCACGCAAGTTTCTAAGCAAGGACAGACAGTTCCTGCTTTCTTGCAATTGCACTTGTATCCCGGGCTCGGGACAGATCCTCTGAAACGTTAACACTGTGGAATTTAAAGTTGCTGAACGTCTCCACCTTTGAGCCCCGATGAGGATTGCCTCATGGGTTCCTGTTTCCTCCTCCAAAGTCCATAACCAGTTCATTGCTCTTGCTCTCATTGAATGAGAGGCTGCTCTTTGACCATAAGACCATTAGAGACAGAAGCAGAATTAGGCCATTTGGCCCATCAAAACTGCTCCGCCACTTCATCATGGTAAATCCATTTTTCCTCCCAGCCCCATTTTCCTGCCTTCGCCGCGTATCCTTTCATGCCCCGACCGATCGAAAGTCTATCAACCTCTGCCTTAGCAAAAGGAAAAGCAGCATCCGTCATCAAGGCAAGATGAGGTGAGGCACCTCCACTCCATACCCATTCATTTCTGTCCCTCCCCCCTCCCCACTCTTTTGCCTACAAACCTCGCTTTCACTCCCTACTATTCTCTTCTTTCTCTCCTCTCTCCCCTCTCTCCTGTCACTCAACTTCCTCAACTCTCTCTCATCTCTCTCACACTCTCCTCCCCTTCCACACTCTCTCCGCACACTCCCCCACTCTCTCCCCCTCTCTCCCAACTCTCTACTTCACTTTTTCCTCCCCAGTATTCCCCACTCTCCTAATCTTAAACCCTCTCTCCCCGCTCTCTCTTTCACTCATCCCCTCTTCCTCTCCCCTTCCCGTTTCCTCTCTCTCCCCCTCACCACCCTCCCCCTCTCTCCCACCCTTCCCCTCTCCCCCACCCTCCCCCTCTCTCCCCCGTTACCCTTTTCTCAGAGGGTTAAATGACTGTTATATTTGGAAGTGAGTTGTCCAATCGCAGTACTTACAATGAACAAGAATGTCAGTTAAAATAATGTGAAACATGAGGTCTTAAAGTCTTCATTCTTTAGATCGATGTGACCTTGAACATGCAGATGTGAGCTATGATGGAACGTGACGAAGTATTTTCTGGAGATGAGCCACATGTTTCAACCGGCAAAGTAAGATATGTCTGAAAATGTTTTCAAGAATAATCGGACCTACATCAATATAAAATCCTCCCTATCCACCCCCAATTCGGAAAGGGTTAACTTTGGTTTTGCAACTGACTCGTACTCTTAGGCGGGAAATGAAGTGCCAGTTGATTAATTCTATCAGTGTTGGATTTCTGCTTTCGGACCGGAAATGCGATTGGTCGTAATGACTTTCAGAGTCTCCAGGGCCGTCATCGGAAACCGGAGTCTCATACAGCCACAAAGGGGGTGAGACTTGTGACTGTATCAGTGATTCTGTGCTCTGTTTACACTTGTTTAGTAGATTGTTCGTATCACTTGTTCCTTCATCAATTCCTTCACTCTTTGCTTTAGACTTGGGATTGTGTTTTTCATTATATATTGTATATACTGTACTGCACTTACTATAATCTAACAAACAATCCCGCAGCATCCTCGGGAAGTTCCCACTCCCCACTGATCGAATCCTCTCATCTTGCTGATCTCTGTCCGAAACGTCCACTCTTTATTATTTTCCATAGAGGTTGCCTGACCTGCTGAGTTCCTCCAGCATTTTATGTGTTGTTCTCCATTACACCTCTTTCTCTCTGCCCCTTTCTTTTCCCATTTCCTGCACCTCTCTCCCTTCCTCCATTTTTACCCATCTCTCCCACGCGCTCTCACTCCCTCTGTCCCTCTCTCACCCCGACTGTTCATTGCAGTCTCCCTCTCTCCCCCTTCATCACTCTCTCTCTCTCACACACACACACACACACACACAAACCTCTCCCCTGTATTACTCTCGCAATCACTCCCACACTCTCCTCCGCTCCAGCCCTCTCCATCTCTCCCGCCTCCACGCTAGTCCACTCCTTCCTTTCCCCCTCTCTCCTTCCCTCCCTCTCTATAACACCCCTGTTCCCGCTCTCCTGCTCTCCTTCTCTCGTTTGCCCAAATTTCACGTAAAATGGTTCTCCCTCCCTGCCTCCCCACCCTCTATCGCATATCACGTTCTTACCCTCCACCTTCCTTCCTCCTTCCCTCAGGGCCTCTCTTCACCCTCCCTCACTGCACCCACTCGCTCATCCCACTTTCACCCTCTTCAACCTACTTACCCGCACTCTCCCATTCTCCCCCTATATTCTACCCTTTCTCTCTTAACATCTCTCTCCCTCACTCTCTTTCTCTACTCACCACTGTCACATCTGTCCTTCAACACAGAGAGAGGGAAAAGAGTGAGACGGAGATGGAGAGGAGGAGTGAATCTGATCGAGTCAGCAATTTATTGTATCAGCATTGGCCTCGTTCAGTGACCCCAGCTCTGGAGAGAGAGAGAGATTCCTCTCTTCCACAGCCCTGTTTATCCATCTTCCCAGTATCTCCTGCTTCTCAACATCCCCCGAGCATTGAAAATCATTGAAAAAATTCAAAGCGTGAGAAGTGTCACGAATATAAGTGGGAAGAGATTGAACAAGGGGGGAATAACACAGTGTCAAGGTATGCAGTAATGAGTTAGGTGGGGCAGGAGCAAGCTGAGACAATAGGTCTACCTGGACAGTCAGGTTTGTGGATCTTGGGTAGGAGGTAGAAACGGGAAGTGCGGGGTGTGGGAACTATGAGGTTGGTGGCAGTGGATGGGAAATCCCCAGAGCTGATAAGGTCAGTGATGGTATTGGAGACAATGGCCTGGTGCTCCTTAGTGGGGTCATAAGGGGTAAATAAGAGGAGTTATCAGAGAGTTGTCGCTGCGCTGAGCTCGTTGACTTCATTAACTTTGCCTCCAACTTTCACCCTGCCCTCAAATTTACCTGGTCCATTTCCGACACCTCCCTCACATTTGAGTAAATCCGTGTCCTGCGGAAGTGACAGCAGGTAAAGCCTTTCGGCTGGATGAGGAGGGCGCGGGAGGAATATGTTTCATATGAGTGATGCAGGATTCAGGAAGGTAGTGAGTAAGCAGAGGCTGAGGGGTCAGTGTGAGAGTGGTGTACGGCGGAGGGAGTGGGGAGTAATGGGGAGAGTGAGGGGGAGGGTTAGTAGAGTTTGGGATGAGAGAGGAGAAGCGGAGAGAGACTGGAGAGAGGAAGGTGAGAGTGAGAAAAGTGAGAGAGAAGGACGAGATTCGGGGAAAGCGCGTAAATAGATCCTTCAGTCCGTCTGGACAGTTCCACCCGTGTTCACAGAGCCAGTGCTGCTTGCACACGGTTGGAATTTACTCCTGTAAACCTTCTCCACCCGCGTGTCGGGTCGGAGCTGGAGAGCTTTGTGACCTGGTATCAACACTCCCCACCCCCTCCATTTCACAAACACAATAGAGCTGGTTACTGACAACAGGAAGTCAGCCGGGGCGATGCAGACATTCTGTTTACAACAACGGCAGAGGATAAGGGGGTTGAGAGCTCCAATCTCCTGAGAGTGAACACCACTGACAGCCTGTCCTTGTCCAGCCACAAGGACACTATCGCCAAGAAAGCTCAGCGGCCTCTCTGCTTCTTCCAGAGGCTGAAGAAAATCGGCGCCTCCTGGACGACCATCATCTATTTTTACAGAACACATCCTGTGCGGAATCTAGTCATGTTGTCACGGCAACAGCACTGGTCACCACCAGAAACACTGCAGAGAGCTGTGAACAAGTTCAGTACATCATGGAAACTGTAAACACTGTTTACACATCTCTCTGCCTCAATAAAACAGTCCACATTATCAAAGACCCCACACACGTCGAACATTCTGACTTCCTGAGAGATGGACCTCTATCTTCACAATCTCCCTAATGCAGTGCTGTGATTAATTTGTCTGTATGATTCGTTAAGTTAATTAATTGTCCCCTCGCATTTCACGACCCCGCACTCCCAGTCTGGAGGTGATGAAGTGATCTCTATGGACGGGATGCGAATCAAAAGTTATCACTGTACTGTAGCGGTGTGCTACATGCAGCGCTAAAATAACGACACAGAGTCGGTAAGCTGCAGTCAAAGTAAAAGTTTATTCGAACTTCACAACCTCGCTTTAAAGCCTTCCTCATAACGTCCCCCCCAGGGCTCAGATGCCCCAAGAGACACGTACGCACAGACCCCCTCAGGCTTTCTCCCTTTGTCCTGGTCCTAGCCTTTGTGAGTCGGTTCGAATGTGTTAGAAAGTTGGTCGCCACATAACCCCCCCCCCCCCAGAACCGGCGATACACCCCCCAATGTCCACAGTCTGGGCCGGACCCTGCTTGGGAGGCCGGCCTCTGCGCCGCGGTGCCGGAAACTCGACCGGTCGCGCCAGGTCCACATGGGCCGGTTTGAGTCGGTCCACCGTGAAAACCTCCTCTCTCCCCCCAATGTCCAGCACGAACGTGGACCCGTTGTTCCGGAGCACCGAAAACGGCCCCTCGTAGGGTCGTTGCAGCGGTGGCCGATGCCCGCCCCTTTGTACAAACACAAACTTACAGTTCTGCAGGTCTTTGGGTACGCAGGTCGGGTTCTACCCATGCTGCGAAGTGGGTATGGGGGCCAGGTCACCGAGCCTCTCACGTAGTCTGCCGAGGACCGCTGCGGGCTGTTCCTCTCGCCCCCTTGGGGCTGGTATGAACTCCCCGGGGACGACTAGGGGTGTGCCGTACACCAACTCGGCTGACGAGTTGGGCGCCGTGCGGATGCCGAGTAGGACCCAGGGAAGCTCGTCCGCCCAGTTAGCTCCTCTCAGGCGGGCCATGAGAGCCGACTTCAGGTGACGGTGGAAACGCTCCACTAGTCCGTTCGACTGTGGGTGGTAGGCAGTGGTGTGGTGCAGCTGAGTCCCCAAAAGGCTGGCCATAGCTGACCACAGGCTGGAGGTGAACTGGGCGCCTCTGTCGGAGGTAATGTGGGCCGGTACACCAAAGCGGGACAACCAGGTGGCGATCAGTGCCCGGGCGCAAGATTCGGCGGTGGTGTCAGTGAGCGGGATCGCCTCTGGCCATCTTGTGAATCGGTCCACGATAGTCAGGAGGTGCCGCGCTCCGCGCGACACTGGCGGGGGGCCCACGATATCCACATGAATGTGGTCGAAACGCCGGTGGGTGGGGTGGAACTGCTGCGGCAGAGCATTGGTGTGCCGCTGGACCTTGGCCGTCTGGCAGTGCATGCACGTTCTGGCCCATTCACGGACTTGCTTGCGGAGTCCGTGCCAAACAAACCGGCTGGAGACCATCCGGACGGTAGTGCGTATGGAGGGGTGCGCCAAGTTATGAATGGAGTCAAAAACGCATCTGCGCCAGGCTGTCGGGACAACTGTACAGGGCTGGCCGGTGGCGATGTCACAGAGTAGGGTCCTCTCACCTGGGCCTACGGGGAGGTCCTGGAGCTGCAAACCGGAGACTGCGGTTCTGTAACTCGGGATCTCCTCATCTACCTGCTGCGCCTCTGCTAGCGCCTCAAAGTCTACCCCTTGGGAAAGGGCGTGAATGTTAGGGCGAGAGAGCGCATCCGCCACGACATTGTCCTTACCCGAGACGTGCCGGACGTCCGTCGTGTATTCAGAGATGTAGGACAGATGGCGTTGCTGGCGGGCCGACCAGGGATCGGACACCTTTGTGAACGTAAAGGTAAGCGGTTTGTGGTCCGTGAACGCGGTGAAGGGCCTACCTTCTAAGAAGTACCTGAAATGCCGGATTGCCAGGTATAGCGCCAACAGTTCCCGGTCGAAAGCACTATATTTGAGCTCGGCTGGCCGCAGGTGTTTGCTGAAAAACGCCAGGGGTTGCCAGCGGCCCGCGATGAGCTGCTCCAGTACCCCTTCGACTGCCGTGTTAGATGCGTCCACTGTGAGGGCGGTAGGGACGTCCATTCTGGGGTGCACTATCATCGCGGCGTTCGCCAAGGCTTCCTTCGTTTGAACGAAAGCAGCGGCGGACTCCTCGTCCCAGGTAATGTCCTTGCCCGGACCGGACAGCAGGGCGAACAGAGGGCGTATGATTCGGGCAGCTGAAGGGAGGAAGTGGTGGTAGAAATTGACCATACCTATGAATTCCTGAAGGCCTTTGATCGTGTCGGGTCGGGGGAAATGGCGGACCGCATCTACCTTAGCGGCCAGAGGGGTTGCCCCGTCTGTGGTAATCCTGTGGCCCAGGAAGTCGATGGTGTCGAGCCCGAACTGGCATTTGGCCAGGTTGATTGTTAGACCGTAGTCACTCAGGCGGGCATAGAGTTGACGGAGTTGGGACTGAGGTGGGATGTCATCCAAATAGATGAATGCGAAGTCCAGGTCGCGTCCGACCGCGTCCATTAGCCGCTGGAACGTCTGTGCGGCATTCTTCAGGCCGAACGGCAAACGGAGGAACTCAAAACGGCCGAACGGGGTGATGAGAGCCGTTTTGGGGACGTCGTCCGGATGCATCGGGATTTGATGGTATCCGCGGATGAGGTCTACCTTGGAGAAGATCCGTGCGCCATGCAGGTTTGCTGCAAAGTCCTGAATGTGTTGCACAGGGTAGTGGTCCGGCGTTGTAGCCTCGTTCAGCCTGCGGTAGTCGCCGCACGGTCTCCAGCCCCCTGTCGCTTTGGGCACCATGTGCAGGGGGGAGGCCCATGGGCTGTCGGACCACCGGATGATCCCCAATTCCTCCATCCTCTTGAACTCCTCCTTCGCCAGTCAGAGCTTGTCCGGGGGAAGCCGCCGAGCACGGGCGTGGAGGGGTGGTCCCTGGGTCGGGATGTGGTGCTGTAAGCCGTGTCGGGGCATGGCTGCCGTGAACTGCGGTGCCAGAACCGATGGGAAATCTGCCAGGACCCTGGTGAAGTCGTTGTCGGACAGCGTGACGGAGCCGAGGTGAGGGGCTGGCAACTGGGCTGCACCCAGGGAGAACGTCTGAAAGGTCTCGGCGTGAACCAGTCTCTTCCTGGGCAGGTCGACCAGTAGGCTGTGAGCCCGCAAAAATTCCGCACCCAGAAGCGGTTCTGCTACGGCGGCCAGTGTGAAGTCCCACGTGAACTGGCTGGAGCCGTACCGGAGCTGCACCTGACGGGTGCCATAGGTCCGCACTGTGCTGGCGTTCGCGGCCCTCAGGGGGGGGAACCGGTGCCCTGCTGCGGGTGTCGTAACTCGTCGGAGGTAAGACGCTGATCTTGGCTCCGGTGTCAACCAAAAAGCGGTTTCCCGACCGCTGGTCCCACACATACAGTAGGCTATCCCGAGGGACAGCCACCGTAGCCATCAGCGGCGGCTGGCCCTGGCGTTTCCCGGGAAATGGCAGGGCGGGCGACAACGGCGGGCTTCTGAGCCCCACCGCTGGTGGTAGAAACACCATTGTTCGTTGGGCTCCCCACCCCTGCCTCTGGGGCTAGCGGGCCCTGCGGCCGGGCTTGGACTGGGTTGCTGCTGGGAGCGTGGCCGGGTGATCAGTGAGATGGACGCCCCACTCACCTTCTTGGCGTTCCAAAGCAAGTCCGCCCGGGCTGCCACCTTCCGGGGGTCGCTGAAATCCTCATCGGACAGCAGCAGGCGTATGTCCTCGGGCAGCTGCTCTAGGAATGCCTGCTCAAACATGAGGCAGGGTGTGTGTCCGTCGGCCAGAGACAACATCTCATTCATCAAAGCCGATGGAGGCCTGTCTCCCAAGCCATCCAGGTGCGATAAACGGGCAGCCCGCTTACGCCGTGACAGTCCGAAAGTCCGTAGGAGCAGGGCTATGAATTCCGTGTACGAACTCCGCGACCTGGGCCGCTGTGTCCTGGTCGAGGGAGCTCACCACGTAGTAGTAGCGGGTGTCCTCCGCGGTTACCTGCCGAACGTGAAATTGGGCTTCTGCTTGCTGAAACCATAGGTGAGGTCTTAGCGTCCAGAAGCTTGGCAGTTTCAACGAAACCGCATGAACAGATGCGGCGTCGGCCATCTCCGGTCCAAAACCGTTTGGACCGTCGGGGTCACCAATTGTAGCGCTGTGCGACATACAGCGCTAAAATAACGACACGGAGTCGGTAAGCTGCAGTCAAAGTAAAAGTTTATTCGAACTTCACAACCTCGCTTTAAAGCCTTCCTCATAACGCCCCCCCGGGCTCAGATGCCCCAAGAGACACGTACGCACAAACCCCCTCAGGCTTTCTCCATTTGTCCTGGAACTAGCCTTTGTAGTCGGTTCGAATGTGCTAGAAAGTGGGTCGCCACAGTACCTTGATTCATTGAAAGCAACTGTCCCAATTTACGTTCATCTCTCCTCTCTCCCCTCTCTCTCCCCCCTCTCATTCACTCTGTCTGTCACTCTCTCTCTTTCTCTCTGTCTCTCTTCCCCCCCTCTTTCACGTCTCTTTATCCCTCTCCTTTCCCCTCTACTTCCCCCTCTCTTACCCTCTCTCATCCCCCTCTTCTCCACACTAAACGGAAACAAACAGGCCTCTCCCGGAAACCACAAGCCTTTATCTTCTGAGAGAACATTGAATTTTTCCAACCGACGAGAAATTATACAACATCTGTAATCCACTGAGTGTGTAAAAGCGTTATCACAGTGTGGGGTGGGGGACGGGTGCTGGTCTGGACGGGTGGGTGGCGGAGACAGCAAGCTACAGGAAAGGGGGAATTGGGGAGAAAACGAGAGGCAAGCGAAAGGTTAGGCATAAACGGAGTTAGAGACAATAAGGGAAAGATGCAGGTTAGTGACTGTGTAGGGAAGAATGTTTGGAGGAAAGAGTGGGAGGGTGCAAAAGAGTACGGATGAGGAAAAGAGAGGTGATAGAGAAATTGAGGAAAAGCATCTGTGTAGAGACAGTGAGAGAGAGAGAGAGAGAGACGAAGAGAGTTAGGGGAGAGAGAGAGACGGAGAGAAAGGGAGAGAGAGGACTGGAGCAGTGGAGAATCTGGGAAGGAGTTTGGAAGAGGGTGAGCGGAACAAGGAGTGAGAAGTGAGGAAAGAAAGAGAAAGGGGGACAGAGAGTGATAGATAAGGGATCCGAGATAAACAGTGAAGGGGAAGAGAGGGTAAGAGGGAAGGGCGAGAAGGGATTAAGGGGAACTGGGAAAGAGGCGCAGAGAGAGTGGAAGCGTTGAAGAAGAGGCGAATATAGGTGAAGGGAGAGGAGAGTAGGTGGAAGTGGGAGACAGAGTGTGGGAAAGAGACAGTGGGAGACAAGAGATGGAGAGAGACGGTAAGGGAACAGGGACAGAAAGTGGAGATAGTGGAAAGGGGTGCTAATGGGGCAGGGGTGCGGAGAGAGTTTGAGACAGTGGCGATTTTTTTGGATGCGGAATGAAGGACAATAGGATGATGGAGATAACGTGTATGTGTGTGTGTGCCTGTGTGAGTGTGTGTGTCTGTGTGTGTGTGAGTCTGTGTCTGTGTGAGTGTGTGTATGTGTGTGTGTGTCTGTGTGTGTGTGTGTGTGTGTGTGTGTGTGTGTGTGTGAAAGAGAGAGTGAGGAAGAAACGCGGAGAACGAGAGATACAGAATGGATCAAAGGATGGGGAGAGGGATAGAGAACGAGGTCAATGTGGGGTCGGGGAAACACGGTGAATGACACGACCTCATGGAGTACCGGGGCACAGGTAAACATTGATAGACAGGGCGGTGACGTGGTACAGGAGTCAGGACGTCACGTGACAGCAGTATGAGCCGTCACGTGACCGCACTGGGCGTGTTGTGTGCGGTTCCGGTCTCCCAGCAACAGGACGGCTGTGAGAAAGCCAGAGAGGGCGCAGTAAAAATTCACGGACAACCCAGTGATACGGCAGAGGAAGAGGCCCCGAACTCCGCGATGTTCTGCCGAAGTAATTAATCCAACGAAACCTAATATTAATCCCTTTTTCCTGGACGATGTCCAGATCCCTCTGTTCCCTGCACGTGTCTGTGAAAAAGCCTCTTAAAAACCCTTGTGGTATCGATCCCCGCCAGTAGCCGCGGCGACACATTCCAGGCACGCAGCGCGCTCTGTGTAAAAAAGAAACTTCTGCCGCACATCGTCTTTGAACTGTCCCACACTCACCTTGAAATCACGTCCTCTGGTAATTGAGATATTCACCTGGTTATCAAACGATGTCGGTTCTCTTCTCTCAGATCTCCACTCAGCCTCAGTCTGCCTCTGGTCTCCCCTCAGTCCCCATCGCTACAGAGGAAACAACTGAAGCCTCTCCAACCTTTCATTCCCTCTGATCCATGAAGCAACCCCTCCATTTCCAGAACATTAACTCTCACCCGATCCTCCCTCCGCCGTAACAGGGTTAGAGTTCCTCCTGTTGTCAACCAACGACCAGCGGTTCTGTGGTGGCGATAGGGTCACCCAGATGGTGAGATGTGTCCAGGTGCCAGGGATAGGGATGACTCCGATCAGATCCCTGCCATTCTAAAGGGGGAAGGTGAGCAACCAGACTTGTTGGTAAATATTGGCACCAATGACAGGTAGAAAATGTCAGCAGGACCTGAAAAGAAATTTTGTGAGTTAGGTAAGGGGTTTGGGAACCGATGTGCTACCGCCGAGGATGAGGTAGTTGGTTTGTAGACAGAGACAGTATGTTGTGAGACTGCTGGCAATGAGAGGCTGCTGATGGGGCAACCTGGCAGTCGACAGGATGAATTGCAATGGAAAAGACCCACAGAATCTAAAAGACTGAACACAGGACTGAAGGTATTACACGAGGAAATCTGCAGATGCTGGAAATTCAAACAACACACACAAAATTCCGGAGGATCGCAGCAGGCCAGGCAGCATCTATAGGGAGAAGCGCTGTCGACGTTTCGGGCTGAGACCCTTCGTCAGGACCAACTGAAAGGAGAGATACTAAGAGATTTGAAAGTATAAGGGGGAGGGAGAAATGCAAAATGATAAGAGAAGACCGGAGGGGGTGGGATGAAGCTAAGAGCTGGAAAGGTGATTGGCGAAAGTGATAAAGAGCTGGAGAAGGGAAATGATCATGGGACAGGAGGACTCGGGAGAAAGAAAGGGGGAGCGGGGAGCTCCTGAGGGAGATGGAAAACAGGCAAACAACTAAGTATGTCAGGGATGGGGTAAGAAGGGGAGGAGGGGCATTAACGGAAGTTAGAGAAGTCAATGTTCATGCCATCAGGTTGGAGGCTACCCAGCCGGTACATAAGGTGTTGTTCCTCCAACCTGAGTGTGGATTCATCGTGACAGTAGAGGAGGCCATGGATAGACATATCAGAATGGGAATGGGACGTGGAATTAAAATGTGTGGCCACTGGGAGATCCTGCTTTCTCTGGCGGACCGAGCGTAGGTGTTCAGCAAAACGGTCTCCCGGTCTGCGTCGGGTCTCACCAATATATAAAAGGCCTCACCAGGAGCACCGGACGCAGTATACCACACCAGCCAACTCACAGGTGAAGTGTCGCCTCACCTGGAAGAACTGTCCGGGGTCCTGAATGGTGGTGAGGGAGGAAGTGTAAGGGCAGGTGTAGCACTTGTTCCGCTTACAAGGATAAGTGTCAGGAGGGAGATCAGCGGGAAGGGATGTGGGGTGGGGGGACGAGTGGACCAGTAAGCCGCGTAGGGTGCGATCCCTGAGGAAAGCAGAAAGGGGGGGGGGGAAGGGAAAATGTGTTTGGTAGTGGGATCCCGTTGGAGGTGGCGGAAGTTACGGAGAATTATACGTTGGACCCAGAGGCTGGTGGGGTGGTAGGTGAGGACAAGGGGAACCCTATCCCGAGTTGGGTGGCGGGCGGATGGGGTGAGGGCAGATGTCCGGGAAATGCGAGAGATGCGTCTGAGAGCAGAGTTGATGGTGGAAGAAGGGAAGCCCCTTTGTTTAAAAAAGGAAGATATCTCCTTCGTCCTGGAATGAAAAGCCTCATCCTGAGAGCAGATGCGGCGGAGACGGAGGAATTGTGAGAAGGGGATAGCATTTTTGCAAGAGACAGGGTGGGAAGAGGATTAGTCCGGGTAGGTGTGAGAGTCTGTAGGCTTATAGTAGATATCAGTAGATAAGCAGTCTCCAGAGATTGAGACAGAAAGATCAAGAAAGGGGAGGGAGGTGTCGGAAATAGACCAGGTAAATTTGAGGGCAGGGTGAAAGTTGGAGGCAAAGTTAATGAAGTCGACGAGCTCAGCATGCGTGCAGGAGGCAGCGCCAATGCAGTCGTCAATGTAGCGAAGGAAAAGAGGGGGACGGATACACGTATAGACTTGGAACATGGACTGTTCCACAAAGCCAACAAAAAGGCAGGCATAACTGGGACCCATGCGGGTGCCCATGGCTACACCCTTGGTTTGGAGGAAGCGGGAGGAGCCAAAGGAGTAATTATTGAGAGTAAGATCTAATTCCTCTAGACGGAGGAGAGTGGTGGTAGAGGGGAATTGGTTAGGTCTGGAATGCAAAAAGAAGCGTAGAGCTTTGAGACCGTCCTGGTGGGGGATGGAGGTATTATAGGGACTGGACGACCATGGTGAAAATAAGAAGGTGGGGGCTAGGGAATTTAAAATCATTGACAAAATTCAAAGCATGAGAAGTGCCACGAACATAGGTGGGAAGAGATTGAACAAGGGGGGATAAGGCAGTGTCAAGGTATGCAGAAATTAGTTCGGTGGGGCAGGAGCAAGCTGAGACAATAGGTCTACCTGGACAGGCAGGTTTGTGGATCTTGGGTAAGAGGTAGAAACGGGAAGTGCAGGGTGTGGGAACTATGAGGTTGGTGGCAGTGGATGGGAGATCCCCAGAGCTGATAAGGTTAGTGATGGTACCAGAGATAATGGCCTGGTGCTCCTGAGTGGGGTAATGATCAAGGGGTAAATAAGAGGATGTATCAGAGAGTTGTCGCTGTACCTCGGCGAGGTAGAGGTCAGTACGCCAGACAACAACAGCTCCCCCCTTATCAGCAGGTTTATAGTGAGGTTGGGATTGGTGCGGAGGAAGCGGAGAGCAGAGCGTTCGGAAGGAGTTAGATTGGAATTGGAACAGGGTGTGGTGAAGTCCAGACGGTCGATGTCCCGTCGGCAATTAGCAATAAAGAGATCCAGGGCAGGCAAAAGACCAGAGCGGGGTGTCCATGAAGAGAAGGAGGGTTGAAGACGGGACAAGGGGTCATCGGTAGGGGTAGGGGAGTCCTTGACAAAGAAGTAAGCTCGGTGACGGAGCCGGCGGAAGATGAGTTCAGCGTCATGGCGTACGCAGAACTCGCTGAGGTGTGGGTGAAGAGGGATAAAGCTGAGGCCCTTACTGAGGACAGAGCGCTGTGCCTCAGAGAGTTGAAGGTTGGAGGTAATGGTCAATTTCTTCTTCAAATTTCTCTTTTAGTTGAGTTATTTCAGTGCAGATACCGGTGATTAGAGATTCCAATCTCTTGACCCAAGGGGGTTCTTCCGAGAACTCGTCAGCTTTGTTTCGATTTTCCGTTAGAGGGGTCGGGATTTCGTCTGGTGCTCTTCGAAATAGCCATAATTACAACTATTGTGATAAAAATCCGACTGAATAAAGTTAAGATTTCAAAGTTTGAATCGGAAAAGGGAGAGATTAAAGGCGGACAATAAGCAACTGGGTCTTCCATGTCCGTAGCGGGAGGCGGAGTCCAGAAGGACTTTGGATTGAATTATGGAAAGGATGTTTCCCATGGTGGGAGAGCTTAGGATAAGAGGGCATAGCCTCAGGAGAGAGGGGCACCGTTTCAGAACAGAGAAGTGGAGAAATTCTTTCAGACAAAGGATGATGAATTTGTGGAATTTCTGGCCACATGCAACTGCAGAGCCCACGGCGTTGGGTGCATTTAAGGCAGACATTGATAGTTTCTTGATTGGACATGGCATCAAAGGTTCAGGGGAGAAGGCCGGTAGCTGGAGCTGAGGAGGACGGAAAGAAAGGATCAAGCATGAGTGAATGGTGGAGCAGACTCGATGGGCCGAATGGCCTGACTCAGCTTCCATGTCTTATGGCTTTATGGAAATGAGGATTGAGCAGGAGACTGCGAGACTTTGTCTGAGTTTTATATTTGGACGGTCGGTGCTGGTACGGGTGGGAACCCACAACGCCGTATTTGTAACCCTTCATTATCTAATGTTATGATTAATGATATTGAGCCCTGGGGAAGAGGCACTGGCTGTCCACTCGATCTATTCCGCTTAATATCAACTATACCTCTATCATTTCTCCTCTCATCCTCCTTCTCTCCAGAGATTAAAGCCCTAGCTCCCTTAATCTCTGATCATAATCCATACTCTCTAAACCAGGCAGCATTCTGGTAAATCTCCTCTGTACCCTTTCCAATGCTTCCACATCCTTCCAATAGTGAGGTGACCAGAACTGGACAGAGTACTCCAAGTGTGGCCCAACCAGAGTTTTATAAAGCTGCATCATTACATCGTGACTCTTAAACTCTATCCCTCGACTTATGAAAGCTAACACCCCTTAAGCTTTCTTAACTACTCTGTCTACCTGTGAAGCAACTTTCAGGGATCTGTGGACATGTAGCCCCAGATCCCTCTGCTCCTCCACACTTCCAAGTATCCTGCCATTTACTTTGTACTCTGCCTTGGAGTTTGTCCTTCCAAAGTGTACCACCTCACTCTTCTCCAGGTTGAACTCTATCTCCCACTTCTCAGCCCACTTCTGCATCCTATCGTTGTCTCTCTGCAAACTTTGACAATCCTCTGCATTATCCACAACACCACCAACCTTTGTGTCTTCTGCAAACTTGCCAACCCATCCTTCTACCCACATCCAGGTCGTTAATAAAAATCACGAAAAGTAGGGGTCCCAGAACTGATCCTTGTGGGACACCACTAGTCACAACCCTCCAATCCGAATGTACTCCGTCTACCACAACTCTCTTTCTGCAGGCAAGCCAATTCTGAATCCACCTGGTCAAACATCCCTGGATCCCATGCCTTCTGACTTTCTGAATAAGCCGACCGTGTGAAACCTTATCAAATGCATTACTAAAATCCATGTAGATTACATCCACTGCACTACCCTCATCTATATGCCTGGTCACCTCCTCAAAGAACTCCAGCAGGCTTGTTAGACACGATCTGCCCTTCAGAAAGACATGCGGACTGTCACTGATCAGACCATGATTCTCTAAATGCCAATAAATCCTATCTTTGTGAATCTTTTCCAACAGCTTTCCCACCACAGATGTAAGGCTCAATGGTCTATAATTATCCGGACTATCCCTACTACCCTTTTTGAACAAGGGCACAACATTTGCCTCCCTCCAATCCTCCGGGACTATTCCCGTGGACAATGAGGACATAATGATCCTAGCCAGAGGCTCAGCAATCTATTTCCTCGCCTCGGATGCAGAACTGGGAAGTGGCAGATGGCGTTCAACACAGATGAAGAGATTCATTTCTGCAGGTCAAATTTGAACGCAGAATATAATATTAATGGTAAGACTCTTGGCAGTGTGGAGGGTCAGAGAGATCTTGGGTTCCATGTCCATACGATACTCAAAGCTGCTGTGCAGGTTGGCAGTGTTGTTAGGAAAGCGTCTGCTGTGATGGCCTTCATCAACCGTGGGATTGAGTTCAAGAGCTGTGAGGTGATGTTGAAGCTATATTTCTCCTAACCTGTACATAAGTAATTGTAGCCCAACACGGCAGGGCTGTGGACTTACTTGGACCCCACTTGGCAGAGCTTGTAATGGAAACATCGGTTAAAATTGATACCTGTACCCGGCTGGAAGCAGGAGAAGAATTTATTATCCTGTTAAAAAATTCATCATCATCGAAGTAAGTTCCTTTATCTTATTACAGAAATGATAGATTTTTCAGAAGCACTGATTTTTTTGCCTTACACTTCTTGCCATCGTTCTCAGCTCTCTGTTTAGTTTGCTGAGGATTTGTATATTTGTTTGCACTCCAAGATAAACTGAAATTTTGAAATTAAGGTCACTAGTTATTTTTAACTCCTGGAAGAACTCTAAGCATCAGAAATTAAACAGAGTTTCCACAGGAGAAAAAATCAGTCATGATGAGATGGCAGGCAGACTGGAAGGGCCTAATGTTCTAATTTTGCTCCTTTATCTCATCGCCCTTCGGTCTATGAACTTGTCCAGTCACATTTGAGGCTCCACGACGATGGGAGACCATAAGATACAGGAGCAGGATTCGGCCATTCGGCTTGTGACGGGCAGCGCTCGATCAACACACTCCTTACACACGCAAATATTGTCTTGTCATTCTGTTGACTGTACGCACTTCAACGTCTTCCCCGTTATATTTAATAAAGTGTTTTAAACTGGGTTGATACGCTCGGGTTGGCTTTGTGGTGCCTTTCCGAACATAGACGGTGGAATATTCAATGTCTCAGGTGATGGGGATGTGCAAATGTGTATATGTTGTTGGTATACCGGATAATTATGTTTATTTTGTAAAATGATTGTTACTAAATTGTGGGGTACATCATGGTCTAGTTTAGGTGCAGTTTTCAATAAACTTTGTGGGTAATTAAAGATGGTGTGTCCTGGTTCCCAATAAATGGGGCTGGTCGCTCTTGCAAAAATGTGAGAGGCTATGTCAGACATTATTTTTATTGAAGTGCCGAAGGGGAAGGTGAGGTGGGAACATTCACTCAGGGGGTGAGAGTGTGGAACGGGCTGCCAGCGCAAGTGGTGGATGCGGCTTCGGTTTCCACATTTAAGAGTGATCTGCACAGATAATGAGGGCTGGGATTTGGGGAGCGACACATCCGGTCGATGGGTCGAGGCAGCATGGTAGCTTGGCGTCTGATAGGTGGGATGAATGGCCTGTTTTTGGTTCTATAATTCTATGTTCACGGTCAGAAGCAACTCTTTAACGGTGTGTCCCGCATTTCTCTCCTCATGCTGATGATCAGTCCTCCACCCTGAGTGTGGCTAGTCTCACGGGTAACAACAATCGAGATCATCAGTCCAGCACTGCGTCACTATACGAACATAGCCCTGGAAGAACCCTGAGGATCAGAAATCAAACAGAATTTGCACAGAAGAAGAAATCAGTCATGGTGGGATGGCAGGCAGACTCGATGGGCCTAATGTTCCCATTGTGATCCTTTCTATCATGGCCTTTCGGTCTATCAAATTGTGCAGCTGCTTTGAGGGAATCCTCCAACGTCCTCACATTCAGAAGTGTTGAAATCTGCCGAGGGAGATGGAGGGTTAATGTAGAACAGGCTTGTCTACGGTGAGGGATGTTTACATTCCAGCAGCCTTTCCCCAACCGTTTCAAGTTCAAGTTCCAGTTTGCCGTGATTCAGCCGTACACCCGCATATTGGCTGAAGCAAAACAATGCCCTGGGTAAATTTTCTACTCTCCCTCTGTAAAACCTCCACGACTTTCCTATCAGGTGGAGACCAGAAATGACACAAAACTCTCAGTGTCGTCTAACTAGACTTTCAGAGAGCTCAACATGGCCCTTGAGATTAATGTCCCGACTAATGAAGTCCAACACACCATACGCATTCTTAAACACCCGACCAGCTTCATTGTAAGGATGTGATGATGTGGGCAGCGGGGAAAATATCCCTCTAGGTTTGTCGACCTCCTCGTGGATACACCGTATCCCTTCACTATCCCAACTTTGAGATGGCCCACGTCTTCATTATCCAGGTCCCCCAAGTATCTTTATTGGGATCTTTCTCCTCGTTAACCCCATTTTAAAGTTTTAAGTTACCTGTATGTTCAGCTGGTGGGGTTATTACTGATGGACTGGGAGAGACAACACAGTTTTGCCCTGTCTTGAGGCTTTCTCAAGGGAATCTGCTTTTCGGCCCTCAGCCGTTTAAAGTTGGGATTCTGAGCCTCCCCCTCCCGCAGTGTTCTGCCCAACCCCCAACAGTCCTCGGCATTGTTTTACCAAACCTGTTTGTCTGCTTCGGCTGCAAGTCCTGCCTGTTGCTAAGATACCGGCCTGTGTGTTTGCTTAGTCTGCTCGAGGTCTGTAACATAGAAACACAGAAAGCCTACAGCTCAATACAAGCCCTTCACCCCACAAAGCTGTACCGAGTAAGTCCCTACCTTAGAAGAAACTAGGCTTACCCATAGCGCTCTATTTTCCTAAGCTACATATACCCATCCAGGTCTCTTAAAATACCCTGTTGTTTCCGCCTACAGCACTGCCGCCGGCAGCCCATTCCAAGCATTCACCACAATCTGCGGAAACAAACTTACCCCTGACATCTCCTCTGTACCTACTTCCAAGCAGCTTAAAACTATACCCTCTCGTGCTAGCCATTTCAGCCCTGCGGAAAAAAAGCCTCTGACTAACCCCACGATCAATGATTCTCATTATCTTGTACACCGCTATCAGTTAGAGGCATTCCTCAGGTTCAGTTTTACGAGAATAGTTGCCCCTTGCAGTGATTCAAACACTGTGTTAATTATTGACAAGTGGGAGTGATTCACACTGTTATTTTTGTTAAAGCCACTATAATCGATGCAAGATGTCAGACGCCCATCTTTCTGATCACACAAAGAACCCTGCTCCCGCTAGGGAAGGCCAGGATCTGAAAAACCCTGCGGAAAGAGCCTCTTGAATATACTTGTCCTTGACCAGCATTTCGGGTCCTGAGGGAGAGAAGGTGTCTTCCATGCGCTGGGCAGGTCCCTAAAATAACTTCATGACACAAACATAGCGCCGATGGGGCGGTGTGTGCGTTTGCAATCTGTTTACTGGAAACCCCGAGGAGGTCGGAATACTCCTGGGAACCCTCTTGGGATTGTCGAAAACTTGGTAATATCAGAGGCAGGATCGGAAACAGGGGTTACAGTCTCGGGAACTCCGTGAGCTTCTGGGAATCGGCCCAGGATAGAGCCATTCCCATGTTTCTGACCTATGATGATCCCAGGATGTTTCCCAGGACCATAACGGGGCCATGCTCTGAAAACCACAGAAACCCTCAGCAGAAGCGGACCCCAAGGGAATAGATAAAGTGAAATCTGTCAGGACCTCAGAGACGTGACAAACGTGTCCTGACACAAGTGGTCTCCCGTCAAGAGCGCTGGTACTCAGGTGATGGTCTAACTCAGACACTGGTACTCCTACTGGTCGGGTCAACCGCAGAACTTAAAAAAAATACCTGTCGGTATGGCGTCTATAAATGGCCAGGGATGTGGGATCTTAGGGACCGTCACGGAACTCCATCCAACAACCAGTAGGTCTTTGGACTGTGGAAGGAAACCCACACGGTCTCGGGGAGAAAGTACAAACTCTTTACAGTCAGCGTGTACTCTATGATCACCTGTGCTGTAAAGCACTGTGCGAACCACCACGCTCCCGTCCCGTCTTGTACACAGGAGTACGGTCGGATTACAATTATACTTCAAAATGAACTTGAGGATTATTGACAGCACCCGCTATCAATCGGACAGGGGGATATTTCCACGTTGTCCCTTTCTGCCCCTGAATCACTCCGTCTACTCACACGCACGTCCCAGTGGGATTTTGCACCGCTCGCTAAAATCGGCAAAGCTTCTTCTGGACGACTAATGAATCTGGAGCAGATTGTTTTAGTTGTTTTTGTTTATAAAGAATGAATCTCTGTTGGAGCGTGTTTAATGTTAATGTACTGTTCATTTCATGTACAGTGGGTACTGAGCCATATTCAATATTAAAATCCCGCCTCAACAACACCCTGTCCAATTGTATTTCTAAACCAGAACCCCTTTCACACCGAGCGGACTAAACTAACACACAGGCCGGTATCCCAGCAACAATAAGGACTTGCAGCCGAAGTAGACAAACAGGTTTGGTAAAACAGTGCCGAGGACTGTTGGGGGTTGGGCAGAACACTCCGGGAGGGGGAGGCACAGAATCCCAACTTTAAACGGAGCCCGTCTGAGGGGCGAACAGCAGATTCCCTTGAGAAAGCGACAGGACAGGGCGAAACTGTGCAGTCTCTCCCAGTCCATAAGTAATAACCCCACCACTGATAATGTTAAACTTTAAAATGGATTTAACGAGGAGGAAGAATCCAATAAAGACAAGTGGCGGATCTGGACAATAAAGAGGTGTCCAAATCAAAGTGGCAGGGTCAAGGGAGGCGGTCTGTCCACTAGGATATCGGCAAACCTAGAGTGGTATTTTCCCCCTGCACGCATCATCACATTCTTATAACGAAGCTGGTAGGGGGTTGAAGAAAGCGGATGGTATTCTGGCCTTCATTAGTCGGGGCTGTGTGGTGAACTAGATATACCTGTCTGACTGCTCCTGTGGCTCCTCCCAAGACCCTGCTGACTACCCCTGTGGCTCCTCCCACAGACCCCTGTATAAAGGCGACTGTGGCCTGCTGCTCTCCCTCATTTTCCCCAGGATGTAGTGTTGTCCTTCAGTCAATAAAAGCCGATATCTCACTTCCTAAGTCTCGGCGTGAGTTATTGATGGTGCATCAATTTTATTGACTGAAAGTTACAACATGGAAACCGCTTTACGCCCAGAACGCCTAGACTTGGACCCCCGAGACCCTGGAGCAGCTCTTGCCTTTGAACACTGGCTGGTGTGCTTCCAATCGTACTTAGAGGAGGTTCGTGCCACCGATTCGGCTGTTCGGCACAAACTTCTCTTCTCGAGGGTCGCCCCAAAAGTTTATTCGTTCATCAGGGACATATCCACCTACGAGGAGGCGCTTGCCGCCCTCCGGAGACAGTACCTGCGGCCAGTAAATCCAGTTTATGCACGGCACCGCTTGGCCACGCGAAAACAGCGGCCTACGGAGTCGACTGCTGAATTTCTTCGCGAGTTACTGATACTCGCGCGGGACTGTGACTGCAAAGCGCTCTCAGCGGAACAGCATAAGGAACTCTTGGTCCGAGACGCTTTTGTGACTGGGGTTCGGTCAGTGTGTATCCGCCAGCGGCTGCTGGAAAAAGCTGATCTTACCTTACGCTCTGCGATAGAGACGGCCAGTTCGATAGAGGCTGCGCAACTGTACGCCGAAGAAGTCCAACCGAGCCATTCCCCGGTTCCGAGCGAATTCGCCAACGCCGCAGCCAGTCGCGGTATCTCAAACCCCACGAATTCGCCAGGTATGAGACTCTGTTACTTTTGTGGGCTTCGGAAACATGCCCGGGAACTCTGTCCGGCGCGCGAAGCGTCTTGTTCCAGCTGCGGGAAGAAGGGCCATTTCGCCAAGGTCTGTAAATCTAAACCGCGCCCGGGGTCGAGCAGCGCCGCGTCTGAGACCTGGGGGCCGCCATTTTGCATGACCGGATGTGGACAACCATCTTTGCCGGCGTCACCTGGCCCCGCCCCTACCTACCCGTGTGCGACCTGGGAGCCGCCCGCTTGCATGCCCGGATGTGAGCGGCCATCTTTGCCGGCGTCACCAGGCCCCGCCCCCGCCTCGCCATCTTGCATGCCCGGATGTGAGCGGCCATCTTTGCCGGCGTCACCAGGCCCCGCCCTCGACACGCCCAGTTCAACGCTGGCTTCCGTGACCCTCGATCAAAGCGCCCCGCACCAGCTCGCAAGGTCGATGATGGACATCCTGGTGGAGGGGCACAGGACTCGCTGCCTGTTTGACACGGGCAGCACTGAGTGTTTTATTGACCCGGCCACAGTGAAACGCTGCGGACTCGTGACACGGCCGGTCCGTCAGAAGATCACCTTGGCTTCAGGGTCGCATTCCACAGACATCCGGGTGGGTTGTGTAGCGACATTGGTGGTGCAGGGCACAGAATATCGGAACTTTGCGTTCCTGGTCATGCCTCGACTGTGCGCACCTGTGCTATTGGGGCTGGACTTCCAGAGCCATCTCAAAAGTGTGACTATGGCATATGACGGGCCCCTCCCACCACTCACTGTCAGGAATCCTCAGTTTGGTGGGACTTCGCCATATACTCCGTTACCACACGCACATACACCCCGAACCCCACATCCCGCCCAGCACCATGCCGATAGCTGTGCTGCTGACACTATTTGCAACCTCTCCACCCTCAAGATCCCTCCCCCATCGCTGTTCACCAACCTGACCCCCGACTGTAAACCTGTGGCAACTAAAAGTAGGAGGTACAGTGCGGGGGACAGGGCCTTTATTCATTCAGAGGTGCAGCGGCTGCTCAGGGAGGGGATCATTGAGCCAAGCACAAGCCCATGGCGGTCCCAGGTGGTCGTTGTTCGGACTGGGCAGAAAAATAGGATGGTTGTGGACTACAGCCAGACCATCAATAGATTCACGCAGCTTGACGCGTACCCCCTACCCCGCATCGCGGATATGGTCAACCAGATAGCTCAGTACAAGGTGTACTCGACAATTGATCTGAAATCCGCTTATCACCAGCTCCCCATCCGCCCAGAGGACCGCCCCTACACCGCCTTCGAGGCGGGTGGCAGGCTCTATCACTTTCTGCGCGTCCCATTTGGTGTCACAAATGGGGTCTCAGTCTTCCAGAGGGAGATGGACCGGATGGTGGACCAGTACAAACTGACGGCCACATTTCCCTATCTAGATAACATCACCATCTGTGGTCGCGACTGGTCGGACCATGACGCCAACCTCCAACGTTTTTTTCAGGTGGCCGATGCTTTGAACCTCACTTATAACAAGGACAAGTGTGTGTTCAGAACCACACGGCTCGCTATCCTTGGGTATGTCGTGGAGAACGGGGTCATTGGCCCTGACCCCGACCGTATGCGCCCCCTGTTAGAACTCCCTCTTCCCACTACTCTCAAGGCCCTCCGGCGGTGCCTGGGTTTTTTTTCCTATTACGCCCAATGGGTTCCCCATTACGCAGACAAGGCCCGCGCGGCCTTCAGCTGCATTAAAGGGGACATTGCCAAAGCAACGATGCATGCGGTAGACGAGACCATTCCCTTCCAAGTAGAGAGTGACGCCTCTGACGTCGCGCTGGCTGCTACCCTCAATCAAGAAGGCAGGCCAGTGGCGTTTTTTTCTCGTACCCTTCAAGGCTCTGAACTTCGGCACTCCACGGTGGAGAAAGAAGCCCAAGCCATAGTGGAAGCTATTCGGCACTGGAGGCACTATCTCGCCGGCAGAAGGTTCACCTTGCTGACCGACCAGCGCTCGGTTGCGTTCCTGTTCAGCAGCCAACAGCGGGGCAAAATCAAAAATGATAAAATTTTGCGATGGAGAATAGAACTCTCCACCTATACTTACGATATCCTGTACCGGCCTGGCAGGCTCAATGAACCGTCTGATGCCCTATCCCGGGGACCGTGTGCTAGTGCCCAGCTCGACCAGCTGTATGCCCTTCATGCCCAACTTTGCCACCCGGGGGTCACCCGGTTTTATCACTTCATTAAAGCCCGGAACCTGCCATACTCCCTGGAGGACATCCGGACGATGACCAGGGACTGCCAGATCTGCGCTGAGTGCAAACCGCACTTCTACCGTCCTGACACTGCGCAGCTTGTCAAGGCCACCCGCCCTTTTGAGCGACTGAGTATTGACTTTAAGGGCCCCCTTCCCTCCACCGACCGCAATGTCTACTTTCTCAGTATTATTGACGAGTACTCGCGATTCCCCTTTGCCGTTCCCTGCCCCGACACTACTACCACGTCGGTCATCAAAGTCCTGCGCCAGCTCTTCACACTGTTCGGATATCCCTGCTATGTCCACAGTGATAGAGGGTCCTCCTTTATGAGTGACGAGTTGCGCCGGTTCCTGCTTGCTAGGGGCATAGCTACTAGTCGCACCACGAGTTATAATCCCCGGGGGAATGGCCAGGTGGAGAGGGAGAATGCCACAGTGTGGAAGGCCATACTTTTAGCCCTTAAGTCACAAGGGTTGCCGGTCTCCCGATGGCAGGAGGTCCTCCCTGAGGCACTCCACTCTATCCGCTCCCTGTTGTGTACGTCCACTAATGCCACCCCTCACGAACGCTTATTCTCTTTTCCCAGGAAGTCTGTCACTGGGACCACCCTGCCAGTTTGGCTGACGTCCCCGGGGCCAGTGCTGCTGCGTAAACATGCGAGGAGTAATAAGTACTCACCACTGGTCGAGAAGGTTCACCTCCTGCATGCTAATCCCCAGTATGCCTACGTGGTCTTGCCCGATGGGCGGGAGGACACGGTCTCTGTCCGCGACCTGGCGCCCGCCGGAGCAGCAGACCACTACCCCGAGCACTCCACGGTAACTATGCACCCTGTACCCGAGGTGACTCCGCACGCACCGTGCCCCACACAGACTCCGTATGCGTCTGTTCCAGGGCCCTCGCTCACACGCGAGGGGTCCCTGACACCTCCTGTTGGGACAGAATTAACCCACTCTCCGCCTTCGGAGCACACACCACCTCCGGCACCTGTGCCGTCATCACCTCCGGCTCCTGTGCAATTGCAGCCGGAGCTACGTAGATCGCAGCGAACGATTCGACCACCTGATCGACTTAACCTGTAAATATGCTTGGGAATTTTTTAAACAAAGGGGGGGTGAATGTGGTGAACTAGATATACCTGTCTGACTGCTCCTGTGGCTCCTCCCAAGACCCTGCTGACTACCCCTGTGGCTCCTCCCACAGACCCCTGTATAAAGGCGACTGTGGCCTGCTGCTCTCCCTCATTTTCCCCAGGATGTAGTGTTGTCCTTCAGTCAATAAAAGCCGATATCTCACTTCCTAAGTCTCGGCGTGAGTTATTGATGGTGCATCAGGCTGAACTACGTTGCAGGTCTCTAAAAGTCTAGGTAGGGAACACTGAGAATTTTGTGTCAGTCCGGGTCTCCTCCTGTATGGACAGACGTGGCAGTTTTTCGAGTGGGTGCATATAAAATTATTCTTTAGTTTTAGCTGCGTGCTGAATCACTTGAAGCGGTCGGGGAAAGGCTGCTGGAATGTAAACATCCCTCACTGCAGACGAGCCAGCTCTACATTAACCCTCCTTCTCCCACGGCAGATTCCTACACTTCTGAATGTGAAGATATTGGAGGATTCTGCACAAAACAAATCAAAGCTCATGGAATGTATGAAAAACGATGCAGGAAGAGACAGAGACGGACAAAATAATCAATGTGCAGGGAAAGTAAAAGATGCAAATAAAAATAAGAAGACTACATTAATTTGTAGACTCTGTGAAAGTGAGTTTGTCGGTTGTGGAATCAGTTGTAGACTGTGAAAGTGAGTCTGTAGGTTGTGGAATCAGTTGTAGACTCTGAAAGTGAGTCTGTAGGTTGTGGAATCAGTTGTAGACTCTGTGAAAGTGAGTCTGTAGGTTGTGGAATCAGTTGTAGAGTGTGAAAGTGAGTCTGTAGGTTGTGGAATCAGTTGTAGACTCTGTGAAAGTGAGTCTGTAGGTTGTGGAATCAGTTGTAGACTCTGTGAAAGTGAGTCTGTCGGTTCTGGAATCAGTTGTAGACTCTGTGAAAGTGAGTTTGTCGGTTGTGGAATCAGTTGTAGACTCTGTGAAAGTGGGTCTGTCGGTTGTGGAATCAGTTGTAGACTGTGAAAGTGAGTCTGTAGGTTGTGGAATCAGTTGTAGACTCTGAAAGTGAGTCTGTAGGTTGTGGAATCAGTTGTAGACTCTGTGAAAGTGAGTCTGTAGGTTGTGGAATCAGTTGTAGACTGTGAAAGTGAGTCTGTAGGTTGTGGAATCAGTTGTAGACTCTGTGAAAGTGAGTCTGTAGGTTGTGGAATCAGTTGTAGACTCTGTGAAAGTGAGTCTGTCGGTTCTGGAATCAGTTGTAGACTCTGTGAAAGTGAGTTTGTCAGTTGTGGAATCAGTTGTAGACTCTGTGAAAGTGGGTCTGTCGGTTGTGGAATCAGTTGTAGACTGTGAAAGTGAGTCTGTAGGTTGTGGAATCAGTTGTAGACTCTGAAAGTGAGTCTGTAGGTTGTGGAATCAGTTGTAGACTCTGTGAAAGTGAGTCTGTAGGTTGTGGAATCAGTTGTAGACTGTGAAAGTGAGTCTGTAGGTTGTGGAATCAGTTGTAGACTCTGTGAAAGTGAGTCTGTCGGTTGTTGGAATCAGTTGAGATTTGTTGGTGATTTAAATTATCCACACTGCTTCAGGAGCCTGACGGCTGTAAGATAACGACTGGTCCTGAACCTGGTGGTGTCAGACCAAAGGGTCTCCAGATGTGGTGGTGATAAGAGGGCATAACCTGAATGCTGGGCGTCCTTGATGATGGATGCTGCTTTCTTGAGGCAGTGGTCATTCTGAATGTATTCAATGGTGTGGAGAGGTTTGCCTGTGATGGACTGGCCTCTGTCCATCACATTCTCTTCACCAGGTTCCTGAAGTAAACATGACTGTAGGCTGTCCCTGAATATCAGAACGTGGAACAAATTGATGAATCAGATGTGCAAAGGGAGTTGGGAGTTGATCAAAAGTCTGAAAGTCTATAATTGCAAATATCACTCCACTCCTCAAGAAGCGATTTAGTCAATAGCCTGAGCTCAGTGTTTGGGAAGGTGTTGGAGTCGATTAATAAGGAAAAGTTTTCGGGGTACTTGGAGGCCCATTATAAAATAGGCCAATAGCTGCACAGTTTGAGCAAGGGAAATTTCTGCCTGACTTATCTATTGGAATTCGTTGAGCCAATAACAAGCAAGATGGACAAAGTAGTATCTGTAGATGTTGTGTATTTGTATTTTCAGAAGGGATTTGACAAGGTGAGGCTGCTAAACAAGGTAAGAGTGCAGGGTATTACAGGAACGATACCAGCATGGATAAAGTATTGGCTGACTGGCAGCAGACAAAGAGTGGGAATAGTGGGAGCCCTTTGTGGTTCGTTGCCACATGGGTCTGTGTTGGGGTCGTTTATTTTCATATTACATCTCAATGATTTGAGTGATGGATTGGTGGCCAGGTTTGCAGACAATACGAGAGCAGGAAGGGGGCGTGGGGTGCAGGTCGTTTTGAGGAAACAGGGTTACATCGGAATAAATTAGATTAGTAAAGCAGGAATCAGTGCACAATTGTAGGTAGTTTTAAATCTATAGTATAGGAAACGATGGAGAGGGTTCAATAAAGGTTCACAATACTGATTCAGAAATGAAGGACTTATATGAAGAGTGTCTGAGCACACTGGGCCTGTATTCACTGGAATTTAGAAGAATGAGGGGTGCTAATTGAAACCTACTGAATATTAAAATGGCCTAAAGTCGATGTAGAGTGGACGTTTGTAGTGTTGCAGCCTACGACCAGAGGACACGGGTTCAGAATAGAGGGACATTCCCTTTGAATGGAAAAAGGGAGGAATTTATGAAGAGTGTGGTGAATCTATAAAATGTCATTTTACAGACGGCGGCGGAGGCCTCATCACTCGGTGTATTTAAGGCAAAGGTTGATCGTTTCTGGTTTGGTCAATGTGTGAAAATTATGGGGAGAAGGCAGGAGGATGTGGTTGAGAGGGCTAATAAATCAGCCATGATGGAATGGCCGAGCGGAGGTGATGGAGCAAATGACTGAATTCTGCTCCTATGTCTTATGGTCTAGTGATCTCATTGATTTTGGAAATGAATTTCTAACCAACTTTACTTGAGGTACAGGCGCAGGGAACTGGAATTGCTGACACTGTAAGGAATGGTGTTGGTGGAAAACAGGAAGCTTGTGAAGTACTATGGGAATGGGAAAGGACCCTCATGCAGACCATAGCACAACAGGACAACAGTGAAAGCTGATGTACCTGAGCATGAAGTTGGGACAGCTTTTACATTCCCATTTGACAAAATTACCAGTAGAGCTCAATTTTGATAACAGAAAGAATTCATGAAATAATAGTCTAGGTCCTAATGATTGATTAAAATGTTTATGCACAGGTCTAACAGTACAACAAATTCTCTATGACAACAACTGGTGTACACTATAACGTCATTAGTGAAATTCCTGAAACATGGGTGTCGTCACTGTTCCAATATACTGTTACTTACACTTTGAAATTACTCTAGTACTATTTATTTGAGCACTACAGCATAAAAAGGCCATTCAGCCCGTCTAGTCCTTACTGAACTATTATTTTGCCTGGTCCCACCGACCTGTACTGGCCCATACCCCTGCGACACATGTAGTCATCCAAACCTCTCATCAATGTCGAAATTGATCTTCCGCTGGCAGCACATTCCACACACACCACACTCCCAATGAAAAAGTTCCTTTAAATTTTGCACATTTCACCCTTAATCTATCATCTCTAATGTTGAATTTTTTGAGGATGTGACAAAGTGTATTGAAGTTAGAGCAGCGGATGGGTGTATTCAGTGAGTCAGGAGGCATGGGATGCAGGGAGACAAGGCTGTGTGGATACAGAAATGGCTTGTCTCCCAGAATTAACTTACAGAAGGCAGAGGGTGGATGCATATAGAGGGTATTTTGCCTAGAGGTCAGGGACATGTGGTGATCTGCAGGCATCTGAGCAGAACAATTGTTCTTTGCGATTTTATAAAAGTCAAATGCACACAAAATGTTGAAGGAATTCATCAGATCAGGCACCATCTGTAGAGATGAATAATAAATCTACGGTTCAGGTCGAGACCCTTCTTGCGGACTGGAAAGGAAGGAGGCAGAAGGGAGAATGAGAATGGTTTGGGAGGGGAAGGAATGCAAGCAGACAGGTAATAGATAAGTGGGTGAAGGAAGAGAAATGAAGTAAGAAGATGGGAGGTGATAGGGAGAAGAGATAAACATCTGTAGAAGGAATCTGAGAGGAGAGGAGTGTGGACAATTGCAGAACCGTAAGGAGGAGAGGTATCTGAGGAAGGTGCTGGAGATGTGAGGAGAAGACAGGAGGCGAAAGGAAAGCCAAACTGGAGGAGGGGAGAATTTTCTGTAAGTTGGGGAAATCAATATTCATGCTGTAATGTAGGCAGCCGGAGTATGATGTTGCTCCTCCAACCGGGGAGTAGGGTCATTGTGGCAGAAGGGTAGTCAATGGACAGGCATGTTGGAATGGGAATGGGGTGTGGAATTACAATGGGTAGCCAACAGGAGATGCTGTCCATCAGACCGCATGACATAGGAGCAGCTTTAGGCCATTCAGTCCATCGAGGCTGCTCCGCCAGTCCTTCATGGCTGATCCCAAATCCCAACCAACTAAAATACGCCTGCTTGCTTGTCATATCCTTCGAGGTCCTGACTAGTCTGGAAATATCAATTTCCGCTTGAAATGTACCCATGGACTTGATCTCCACCACATTCCACAGATTCGTTACTTTGACTGAAAAGAAACAAATCTTCCTTCCCTCTGTTCTAAACGGTCTCCCCTCAATTTTGAAGCTCAGCCCTTTAGTTCGGGATACCCCCACCACAGGAAACATCTCTCCGCATCCACCACGTTTCAACATTCGGTACGTTTCAGTGAGATACCCTGAATTCTTCTAAATTCCAGTGGGCACAAGCCCAAAGCTGCCAAACGCTCCTCATACGTATATCCCTTAATCATCCCCGTGAACCCGGAATCATATGCCATGGTGAATATAGCAAAATTACTGAACAAAATTTTCCCCAGTAGTTATCAGGTCTGGTCACTACGGAGGAGACTGGAAAGAGTCCCTGTCCCCAACAATCTCACAGGTGAAGGGTCACCTCTCCTGGGGGATACTGTTTCTGACCTTGAATATTGGTGTGTGAGTAGGTGAATAGGCATTTGTAGCACTTGCTGAGATCTGACGTTGATTATAAGCAGAGTTTGGCCAAACATGTTGTTTTCTCTGGAGTTGTGGAGGCTGAAGGGAGATTTAACAAATCTTTGTACGATCACAGAGTTATAGAATAGACAACTGGCGTAGTTGTCCCACGACTGAAATATCACAGACTAGCAGGCATGCATTTACACTGAGGGGAGTTAATCTGAATGGAAATATGCCGGGCAAGTTTTTGTTCACATATTTTGGTGGGTGCATGAAATGCCCTTCCAGGGCTGATACTCGAGGAAAGTATGACAGAGGCGATAAAGTCCCTGTTAAATAGGTGTTTGAATGAGCAGGGAATGGACAAGTGAGGGTATTATATCAGCCGATGGCATTAGTTTAGTGGGGCATTAAATGATACTTTAATGATATGTTTCTGGATTGCATTGTTCAGTGTTCAATGTTGATCGGAATGTTGTTCCACCCTGGGACTGGATACAGCAAATCCGGCTAATTATATCAGTTCTTGTGAAATCTTCATCACCATCCACACCCTCATAGCAATAAATCAAACCTACATACTTTCTTGACAGTTCCACGCAAATTTATTATCAAAACCCGCATACATTACCACATACCTCATGGGCAGATTCCATTTCTTGTAGCTGCTTAGAAGAAAAATAAACACAACAGGATTTAATAAACACAACGCAGGGAGAGTCAAAGATGGAGAAACATCCAACGTACAGGGAAATAAATTTGCAAAAAAATATATATATGACGATGACATTGAGTTGTAAACTCCTTGAATGTGAGTCTGTAGGTTGTGAAATGAGTTGAGATTTGTTGGTGATTTAAGTTAGCCACAGTGGTTCAGGAGCCTGATGGTTGTAGGTTAACAACTGGTCCTGAACCTGGTGGCGTCGGACCATAAGGGTCCAGTATCCCTCTCCCAGATGTAGTGACGAGAAGAGGGCATGTCCTGAATAGTGGGCGTCTTTTGTCAGTGTTCCATGGGAATGTATACAATGGTGTGGACGGGTTTGTCTGTGATGGACTGGGCTGTATCCACCCCTTTCTCTACACTTTCTCTTCACTAGATTGCTTTAGTAAACATGACAGTATGTCGTCCAGGAATACGATACCTCACATCCGCGATAGTTATTCATAAATATTCATTCTGACCTGTCGGGGTATTAAAAGCTGTCTTCCACTCATCCCCTTTATGAATGCGAATTAAGTCAGAAGAGTTCCTCAGGTTCAGTTTTGTGACGATCATTGGAATAGTCCTGGTAAATTTCCCGGGATCATCATAGGTCAAAAACCTGGGAATGTCAGAGGCAGACTCGGAAACAGGGATTACAGTCTCGGGAACTCGGTGAGCTTCTGGGAGTCAGCCCAGGATGCTGCCATTGGACCATAACGAGACCATGCTATGAAAACCACGGATACCGTCAGGTGAGATTGTCCTCAGGGGAAGAGATAAGGAGAGGTCTATCGGTAACCTCAGGGTCCATCAAACATGACACACGTTTCCTGGTTCAAGAGGTCTCTTGTCAAGAGCAGAGGCTCTCAATGGACAGTCGAACTTAAAGGTTGGCACTCCTACTGGTTGGATCACCCGTAGATCTAAAAAAAATACCTGTGGAAACAAAGTCTATAAACGGCCGGAAGGGCCAGTTCCTTGGTTCCAAGGCCAGGTTCCCGAAAGACTGTGGGATGAGGAGGTATCTTCGAGACCATCACCGAACTCCCTTCACCAACTGTTATGAAGGATGAACAACTCTGATGGGCAGAAGGGTACAGAGTTGCCCATGTTTCCCCCACCTGGGAGAATCACAAACTGTTACTGTTACCACGCTGCTAATGAGAGAGAAAGAGAGACAAAGGGAAAACATACTGGGACTGGAACATCTGCTTCAGATAAGGGAGAGATAACACCGGGAGAGAGAGACTTGTTGACCCACCATATTATGACTCCTGAAAGACTTATGGCTCTGGAGAGGGCTGTTTACTTGGTACTATTCTGTTCATTAAAATTCCTCAGTGGACAGCCGGTGTGGGCTGGTTTAATGGGCTAAGCCATTCAAAACTGATTGACACCTGAGACCCCGTGAGTGGGGATAAATGAGGGGTCTGGGGAGACACACCAGGAGGCACACTAGTGAGCACTGCTTGAGTGTTGGAACCCACGAGAAGGTGTGGGGCATCGGGGACCGAACAAAGGGATCGGTCAGTTTAACTCACAGTGTTATAGCAGGGCCGGTGGGGGATTGTGTGCGTGTCCGCCCTTGCCTGGGTGACGAGTCCACCACAGAAGAACGGTCTAGCTGAAGGACAGAGGGGTCATACCTGAATGGCCACAACACATCGACGGATCAAGAACGTAAAGGAAGGTTTGCCTGACTGTAGCTGTCACTGCTTGCTCGCTCTCTCTCCAACGATTAAAACACAAGAACCAACAACTACCTCAGCACGTATGAACTGAGCAACTTTATATTCACATATGACAATTCATTATCCCCTAGACATCGATAGAGCTTGTTTATTATTGATTATTATTATACCCACACTTTTAGGTTTAGTATTGCTAACGTGTATTATCTGTATATTTGCATTGTTGATATTGATTTGTATATTTTACTAATAAACACTGTTTGAAAATAGTACCACCAGACTCCAACGGATTCTTCTATCTTTGCTGGTAAGACACCCAGTTACGGGGTACGTAACACAACCAGTACACCTTTGGACTGTGGGAGGAGATCGGAGCAACCGGAGGAACCCACACGGACACAGGGAGATTGTACAAACCCATTAAAGGCAGCGTCCTATCTGAAACCCTGTACTGTATGGACCCGGTACTGTAAAGCATTGTCACCACTACGCTACCGTGCTGTCTCGTAAACCGGAGTACGGTCGAATGGCAATTACACTCCGAGATGAACTTGAGGATCATCGACTGTAGCCGCCATCACTCGGAAAGGGGTCTGCTTCCACTGTGTCCATTCTGCCCCTGAATCACTCCGTCTACTCACACTCACGTCCCGGTGGGGTTTTGTACCGCTCGGTAAAATCGGGAAACATTCTTCTAAACGACACGAAGAATCTGGAGCTAATTGTTTTAGTTGTTTTTGTTTGTAAATAATGAATCTCTGTTGGAGTGTGTTTAATGTTAATGTACTGTTCACTTGCTGAGACAGGGGGTCCTGAAACAAAATCAATATTAAGATTCCGCCTCACCAGCACACGATCCAATTGTATTTCTAAACCCGAACCACTTACATACCTCGAGCGGAATAAACCAACACACAGGCCGGTATCCTAGCAACAGTAAGGACTTGCAGCCGAAGCAGACAAACAGGTTTGGTAAAACAATGCCGAGACCTGTTGTGGGTTGGGCAGAACATTCCGCGGGGGGGGGGGGAGACAGAGAATCTCATGTTTACACGGAGCCCACCTGAGGGGGGTTGGGCAGAACACTCCGGGAGTGGGGAGAGCCACAGAATCTCATGTTTGCACGGAGCCCACCTGAGGGGGGGTTGGGCAGAACACTCCGGGGGGGGGGGGGAGGCACAGAAGCTCATGTTTACACGGAGCCCACCTGAGGGGGGGTTGGGCAGAACACTCCGGGAGGGGGGGGGGAGCCACAGAAGCTCATTTTTACACGGAGCCCACCTGAGGGGGGGTTGGGCAGAACACTCCGGGAGGGGGGGGGGAGCCACAGAAGCTCATTTTTACACGGAGCCCACCTGAGGGGGGGGGGGTTGGGCAGAACTCTCCGGGAGGGGGGAGGGGAGGCACAGAATCTCATGTTTATACGGAGCCCACCTGAGGGGGGGGGGTTGGGCAGAACACTCCGGGAGGGGGGAGGGGAGGCACAGAATCTCATGTTTACACGGAGCCCACCTGAGGGGGGGTTGGGCAGAACACTCCGGGGGGGGGGGGGGGAGACACAGAATCATATGTTTACACGGAGCCCACCTGAGGGGGGGGGGGGTTTGGCCGAACACTCGGGGAGGTGGGAGGGGAGGCACAGAAGCTCATGTTTACACGGAGCCCACCTGAGGTGGGGTTGGGCAGAACACTCCGGGGGGGTGGGGAGACACAGAATCTCATGTTTACACGGAGCCCACCTGAGGGGGGGTTGGGCCGAACACTCCGGGAGGGGGGGCAGGCACAGAGGCTCATGTTTACACGGAGCCCACCTGAGGGGGGGTTGGGCAGAACACTCCGGGAGGGGGAGGGAAGGACGGAAGCTCATGTTTACACGGAGCCCACCTGAGAGGGGTTGGGCAGATCACTCCGGGAGGGGGAGGGAAGGACGGAAGCTCATGTTTACACGGAGCCCACCTGAGGGGCTGTTGGGCAGAACACTCCGGGAGGTGGGGGGAGGCACAGAATCTCATGTTTACACGGAACCCACCTGAGGGGGTTTGGGCAGAACACTCCGGGAGGTGGGAGGAGGCACAGAATCTCATGTTTACACGGAGCCCACCTGAGGGGCGAAAAGCAGATTTCCTTGACAGTTTGTAACTGTGGGGCTCTCCCAGTCCGCGAGTAATAACCCCATACTGAACATACACGTAACTTTAAACATTAAAATGGGGTTAACGAGGTGGAAGATCCCAATAAAAACACGTGGGATTCCTGGATAATGAGGACGTGAGCCAATTCAAAGTAGCAGGGTGAAGGGATACCTTTTATCCACCAGGAGGTCACAAACATGGGGGATATTTTCCCGCTGCTGCATCATCACATCCTTACCATGAAGCTGGTGGTGTGTTTCAGAATGCGTATGGTGTGCTGGCCATCAGTCGTGGCATTTATCTCAAGAACCATGTTGCAGCTCTCCAAAAGTCTAGTTAGACAACACTGAGAATTTTGTGTCGTGTCTCGTCTCCTCCTGATAGGAAAGACGTGGATGTCTTTCGAGAGGCATAGGAATTTTACCAGGGCATGTTTAGTTTTCGCTGTGTGCTGGTGTCCGGCTGAATCACGACAAGCTGGAACTTGAACCTGAAGCGGTCGGGGAAAGGCTGCTGGAATGTAAACATCCCTCACTGTAAACCAGCCAGCTCTACATTAACCCTCCTCTTCCCGCGGCAGATTACTACACTTCTGAATGTGAAGACATTTGAGGATTCTGTACAAAACCGGGCCCCGATGGTTACGCTGTGGATAAAATCTTCTGGAATGATGAGCTGGATTGTTGTTACCTGTGAGACTGGCCACACTCAGGGTGGAAGGCTGATCATCAGCAAACATCCTACCATTGTGATGTAGGAGCCAGACAACATGTTTAAATAACAAAAGCACAAAGTAAAAAGCAAATTAAAATATATCTGAATGGCTGCTGCATGTCGGTTACTGGTTCATATCCGCTTTACCTTGGGAAAATCACTGTGAGAGGGCAGAAATGCGGGATCCACTGTCAGAGAGCCGCTGCTGACCGTGGTGAACATAGAATCATAGAACCGAAACAGACCATTCGGCCCATCTAACTGGTGCCGAACTACCATGGTGCCTAGACCCATCGACCCGAAACCCCTCTCATCCATGTACCTATCCAAATTAATCTTAAATGTTGAAATCAAATCCGTTTCCACCACTTGCGCTGGCAGCTCGTTCCACACTCTCACTACCTGAGTGAAGTTTCCACATCTCACCTTCCCGTTAAGCATTTCGACAAAAAATGGCTGTTTATTCTTGCATAAACAGAATTATCTGTCTGTATCCAGTATACAAACGACATTTACACATTTACCCATCCCCATCACCAGAGAAATTAAATATTCCACCGTGTATGTTGGGAAACGCACCACAAAGCCAACCCGAGCGTTTCCCCTCTGTTTAAAACCCTTTTATGAACACATTGAATTAAGTACATTCAGCCGTCCAGTGCCCAGCTAAGTTTTCATCCGAAAGGTTTCCCTCAGCCCCGGATCCACTACTGCTAACAGAGACAGGGACTGTTGGCTGTAACACAAAGTAGCTTGAAGCTGCATCCGGGGTCGGGGGATGGAAGGGAATGTTGTCTGTCTCTCCAGGGTCCGACTTTCTGCTGCTGAGACTCCCCGTTTGGCCGAAAGGGACAGGTAGTACGGAAGAGGCCGGACAGGCTGCAATATCGGTTCTCACCCACTTTCAGTCTCCGGGGTGGTTCTGTGGAAGGAAGACTGTTCTTCCCTCTCCCAGGGCGGTGGAAAAGGCTGGGCTGGGAGCTGCCCTAAGAGCAGGAGGATGATGGAAGCTTTTTCAGGCGGGAGGTGGTAATGAGTGCCGAGAAGTGGCCAACGGTGGTGGACGACTGTTCTTTCTCTATGGCGTCTCGGAGATGATTGTCCAACCTGGTGGCTAGGGAGAACAGAGAATCCAGGCTGTCAGTGTCGTCTCTCGCCGCCAACTCGTCTTTCACCAGGTCGCTGATGCCATTCCGAAACACCCCTTTGAGTGGCTCATCATTCCCCCGCGAGTCAGCCGCTAACGTCTGGAACTCCACGGAATATTCGGCAGCACCGCGGGAACCCTGGCGGAGAGTGAGTAGACGCGTGGTGGCATCTTTACCACGGACGGGGTGGTCAAAGATCTTTCTCATTTCCGTGATAAAGGTGGCGAAAGAAGGGCCGAGATGCGGATGGTTATCCCAAACAGCTGTGGCCCACGCTAAAGCACTTTCCCGAAACAAACCCATGATATAAGCAAACTTTGACTTACCCGTGGACAACGTGGACGACTTCTGTTCAAGCACCAAGGAGCACTGAAGAAGGAAACCCCGGCACTTCCCCAAATCTCCAGCGTGGTGCTCCGGTTGAGGTACATGATGCTCTCTTGGCGGGGGTGTTGCTGACTTGTAGGGGGTTGCCGCTACAGACTGTCTGGGCTGTCACCGATCTGCTTGACGTGAGCAGACAGGGAACTCCAGGAGGAGTTGGTCGTGCTGTCCCGGTAGGGAAGCCTTGCTGGCAAGGGCTTGTTGAAGGGTATTTGTGTCCGCTGGATCCATAGTGTTGCAAGGAATGAGGCGAACCCAAACGCAAGACACCGGCCCGGAGATTAAGTTAGGATGCAGACGAGGGCGTGAGCCTTGAACGGGAAACAGGAGGGAGTGCAGGGAAGCAGGAAGAACTGATCGTGACATGGAGCGTAGAAGGGGAAGCAGGAGACAAAACTTCTTAGCATGGAGACACGGAGTTACACAGGTAAATCTCAGTACTGAAGTAAAACTTAGAAAACTTATCTTGACACAGAGAGACTGAACTTCACAGTTAAATCTCGGTACTGGAGCAAAACTTAAAACACACAATCATAAGCGGCCGGGAAGCGTTAATTACCACACAGTCAAAACTAACGATCTGGCAACTGGTGATTGCAAAGCCGGGGTTCTTATGCTATAGTCTTGATGAAAACCAGGTGTGCCGCCATTAAAGGAAATTAGGAGAAAATGGGGAATTAACGGTCGGAACAGGGACACAATCAAAGAGAACTAGGAGGCAATGGCGAATTAGCGGTCGACCGTAACAGGAGGCAGATGCTATAGAGGCTATTAGATACCACATGAGGGTGAGGAGAATGGAGGGATGTGGACCTTGTGCAGGTAGAAGGGATTACGTAGTTCAGTAAGGCATGAATTGACTAGCTCATGTGCAAGTATAGCAGGTAAACTTGATAAAGATTTCCAGTCAGAGAACAGGCAGAGACGTCAGTGGATATATGTTGTCATCACAGTTCTCTTAGTAAAGATACTTTATTGCTGAATAAAATGACGTTTGTGATGTTTATAACGGATGTGGTGAATTGTACTGCTCAGCCATCTCGTCCTACTGAGGAAATTAAAATTATCGTGAAAGCTGCAGAAGGGTACCTTGGTGTAACCGTTGTTCTGTGGGAAGCTGTAAATTAACCTCTGATGGGTGGGGTATCTGTATCACAGTCTTCTTGTGAAGGTACACAATGGGATTAAATATAATGCTGCGGAATGCGAGAAAACTGATTTCTCATGGTCAAAACTTTACGAAGTTTATTTCTGATCTGTCAGATTCCCCCGATGTTATATAGATTCAGGAAACCTGCTTATTTCCTCATTTAAATTTGTTTTTTTCTTCTGTGGAGGGTTATATTGTTATTAGATGTGACAGGTTAGTTGGTAGAGGGGTGGTGTTTCCAGTTTTAGAAGGAAAGGAACAGGGTATAGAGTTGTGAATGTGATTGAAGTATATGTAGTTCTCGCTCACTAAGGGTTGTATGGTGTGGGGATTTTAACGCACATAGTTCATTGTGAGGTTGTTTGCCTAAAGATGGTCATGGTTTGATTGTGGAAGAGTTTTTCAGCTTGTGTGTCTGAATGGGTACGAGGTTTAATGTTCATAGTAATTCTGGAACAGCTACAGAATGTTGAGGAAGATGTGTATTTTTGAGGTGAAAAGGGGTATGTCATGTTATTCAGCAAACTGCATTGGAAGTGATTCTCATTGCAAACGGAATTAATAGGAGAAAAGTTGTACTATGGTGGATTGAGGAGCGTGCAGAGGCGATTAGGTAGAGAAATAAGGCGTTTAGGACAGTTAAGAACTATCAGTCTTCGAGTGACCTTATTAAGTATAAAAGGGCACAGACTGTTCTGAGGGGAGTGGTGAAAATTGTGAAAAGAGTTTTTCTGGAGGTCATATTGTGATAATATTGGAAGGGATTGGTGGGTCAGACCTCTCCAGGAAAGGATGACATGTAATTGTATGATCAGATATATGACTGACATCTCTCTTGACATAATATTAAAATTTCTGAATTCTATTTGGAAAATTGTTGTAGTAGTGCCTCTTCTAAAGCCTAGGAGCTCCCCGCTTGATCCTCCTGGTTATGTGCCTATATCGTTAAGGTCTCGTTTATGTAAACTGAAGGAACGTCTGGTAATCGAGTATTTGAATAATATTTTCGATAAAAGAGGTGATTTCGCGTTTTATCAGAGGGAATTTCGGAAGTATAGAATGACATTGGATTCTGTTTTATGGTTGGAAGATGATATTAGGAAAACACAGTTGAATATACATTTTGTTTTTTTTTTAAATTGAAAAGGCATATGGTATTTATGGAAGAACTGACTTTTGATGTAATGACGATTGGGGATGGGAATTGTATATTTTTTTCTGAGTTTTATTACTCGGACGTCTTGTGTCAGGTTTGGGTGGGCAAGATATATTTGGGCTTCTATGAGATTGAGATTGGAGTCTCACAAGGCAGTATCAATTTTACTGTATCCAGGATGAAATTAGCAATTAATAAGATTGAACGTCAGCAAACAGATGGGATTTAGGTTTCCAGTCTCTAAAAGACAAGTTATGTATTTTACAGACATGATTAGTAAACCTGCACTTGAATTGAAATGATATGATCAAACTCTTGAGGACGTGTCAGTGCTAAGATTTCTAGGCTTGTGCATGGATAATAAACTGCCACGGAAGCACCATATCAGTAAAATAATTAATCAATATAAAGGGGCAATAAATATTCTCAGGTGTCTATGTGGATTTTGGGGTGCTACAGGATTTTTTTTATAGTTGACCAGTTATATTTGTTTATTAAGATCTGTTCTTGTATGGTTGTGTGGCTTATAGATCAGCGTTATCTTCAACATTAATCTGTTTAGATGCGATGCAAGCGCAGGCTTTAAGGTTGCAGTAAGGTCGTCCTATGTTTCGAATTTACTAGTTGAAATGGGACAAGTACAATTGCGGAGAATGCAGTTTATGTTGACATATTGGATTCATTTGGGGGACAAAGAAATGATCATCGTTTGAAAGTTTTGTTAGAGGAGTATCGGGAACGTCACAATAAGAGTGCTTTTAGGTTTAGGTTTAGGTAGCTGGGATCTTATCACGCTGTGAAGATGGGAATGTTGGATTATGCAATATGCCCCACTATCACATCCTCTGAAACATACCCTTGTTTTGTCTGTGACGAGTAGACTTTAGGTATCACATTCTAATAAATTCCAAGAATTCCGTTATGCCTGAAAGTCTCTTGGTTCATTAGTATATTTACGAAAATTATCATGATGGGTTAACCAGTGTTGCAGAGGAATTAAAAGATAACTTAACTGGGATGCTGGTGTGGCTGTTTTTGTGCCTGAATTACAGGTAACGATAACTAAACAACTGACCAGCCATTTATCAGTACATTCAGCAGAGTTACTTATCATTATTTTCGGCTTACAGTGGGTGGAAGATTTTTGTTGATTTAAAGTTTTAATTTGTTCAGATTATTTTTCGGTTTGCGTGATTCTCAAAACAGGTCATTCTAGCAGTTGGTCAGATTTACTGTAAGAAACTCATCAAATTATTTCAGATTCCAGGTAATATTTTATAATCGTCGTCTTAGGGGACCCTGTAGATAGTGAAGTGGGTGACTGTTTAGTTACAAAACCTGTTCAAAGTTTATTTGCAGATAAAGTCATTCCACTTGGCAAATCAGAAGCTAAGGGATTGTAATGTTGACAATCAGGCTCTTATGGTAAGAAAGGTGCGATAATGGGCACATGGGGAGACACGTTTACAGAATACTTGGGAGAAGGGGGGTAAAACAAAAACGGAAGGAATAATATGGACACGACTTAGAATTGGCCATTCTGTGCTAAATTATACCTCATGCTGTGTTGGAAAACATAATTCTGGGTCGTGCAGTTTTTTGTCGTTATGCAACAGTGCAACACAGACTATATCAGGACAAAGCACATCAGGTAGAAATAAATCAAATACAGGCTTTATTGCAGTCTTTGAGGGTTGATTGCTTTCATTTAAAAAACGTTCTCAATTTAAACGAGTGTATGACTTGAATTTAATTCACGGACTTGTGTTTCATTACATACAATCTATCCGGCTTTTGGGGTAATATAGCTTTCATTAGAAAAAGAAGAAGCCGTCAGGGATTTCTTTCCTAATTCTCTGCACCACACTCCAGTCCAGTTCATGGCGTGAATACGCATTTAATTTGGAGTGTCAACAGCCATTGGTCCAAACACCACAGAATTTCTGCACGTTATCCAGTCGTTCAAGGGGAATGGTTAGACTGGTGAGGTTGACATTGGATTAGAAAACCAGCATCAGAGTAGACGCTGTCGTCTTGTGGGAATATCGGAGTCAGAGGTGGGTTGGATGGGAACGGGAGTAGATGGACAAACGCACAGACTAACGTGCGGCATTTTGGGGAAGATCTTTAACTGTCATCTGGCGAGCACAATGAGGTGTTGAGTCTCCAGGACGGTGCTTTGCATCCCCCCCCCCACACACACACACACTCACACACTCACAAACACACACACACACACACACACACACACACACACACACACACACACACACACACACACACACACACACACACACACACACACACACACACTCACTCACTCCGGACCTGCCTTGTCGATGGGACAATCCGCCTGGGAATAACACCTGGTAGATCAGACGGTGAATGTGAGGAACTGAGATCCCGGGCCTGAGACACTGCGTCCGCATGTGGCTTTTACTCAGGATGCGGCTTTATTAATGAACTGAAGCACCGAGGTGACCGGATATTTCACCGCGCTGATCACCTGCTCCCTGAATTTCGACTGAGTCACCGCGTAAATAAATGTGTTCGTGCAGCAGCTGAAATTCCTCAGCAAAACCCCGACGGAGTGAAAGATCAATTCAGAATCATTGAAATTGAAGCCAGTTCCTCGGACCTGATAATATATGAAATTTACAACCAGTGTCATCCACAGGAGGATGAAGCTGCCGGAGAGGGTGAAGAGTAAAATCACAGACCTCCTCCTGCTCTCCATCTCCGGGTCACTGCGGTTCTCCCCCTTGCTCTGACCCTTCAGCCCCTTACGGACACGACTGGCCACTAAAATGTGTCTGACTGTCAGAGCGTTGAGCAGCAGGATCCCAGCGAAAGGGGTGAACGAAGTTAAAACCGTATCGAACCAGTCATAAACTATCCACCCGGGGTCAGTGAAATAATTGTCTTTGATCACACAGAACCACGGTACATTATCAATGATAACTGCGGGTTTGGTTATGAAATAGCGGATAAAGTTTTTCAGACAAAACAGTACACCCGTTGTTGTTAGAACCACAGTCGCAGTTTTCCCGGTGCAATATTTTGTTTTCAGCTTCGGGCAGCAAATGGCGACAAACCGATCAAAGGTGAAAGTGACGGTGAACCAGACAGAACAGCGTGTAGCTGCGAACGTCAGTGCATAGATAACCGTGCACACCGGGGTGATGCTCAGAAAACTCCACGGGAAATAATACCTATTGATCCGAAGCAACATGACCTCAGTGACAACGGTCAGTAGATCCGCCGCTGCCATGGCCACCAGGTAGCGAGTGGTGCAGGTAGAGAGGCCGCACTTTCCCCGGGACAGGATCACAATCGCCACTAAATTCACTGGAGAGAATGAGAGAGGGAGAGAGAGGGAGAGAGAGAGTGAGATAGAGAGAGTACAAGAGAGTGGGAGAAAGATAGAAGGAAAAAAATACACTGGGCATTACTGAACACATTCTCCAAGAATTAACACGGGATCGGGTTTCAGGAGTGCTGGAATCTGTGAACGGCTACTAATCTAACGTCAGGCACGGGACACACTGTCTCTGACCTGCCTTCTTCAGTGTGGAGATAAGGCAATGTGTGGGCAATATTCGGGAATAGAAACGAGCTGCCTGAACAACAACGATCGGTGCTGATCTCGATTCCACTCGCTGACGGAGCCGATTTCACTGATTTAACCGTGACTGACCAGACCTCTGGAAACTCGGTGTCGGTTGGGGTCGAGACGGGATACAGAGGGGAGCAACACACACAAAACACTGGAGGACCTCAGAATCCGCGGAATTGTACAAAACTCGCGATTTGGGCCGAGACCCTTCTTCAGAACGAAGAGGTGTCCCAATTTGCGACGGGTTTCAGGGCGAAAGTAGGAACAACACAGAAGCCTGAGGCTGAGCGGCTCCGTTGATGGATTAATTCTACAGAGCAGTTCACTTCGATAACACACGGCAGGAGATCCGTGGACACTGGCTCAGGTGATCAGACACAATTGGTGATCAACAGGCAAAGGAATTCGACTGTGACTGACCCCACGGGGAGACTTGAAACATAGACCAAGGGTCCACTCTGATACATAACTCACATCTAGTGACCTTTACAATGTAAACCCTTACTAGTCACATCTTCCCGGAGAGCTGCCTGTCCCCGGCACTGGGCCAAATCTGGACAAGGTGTCATTCAAGGCAAGAAAAACGTCTGCGTCGATCCCATAAGTTAGAGGACAGACAGAGGTTTAGTTCCGTTTGTCATTAAATACAAAAATCGGAATGTTAAATTGACAGGTTCGATATCTCAGAAGGACATTTGTACAAAGATCATCAATTTGAAAGCTTGTCAAATGATCATAAACAGATTCACAGCGGTTAACACACAGAAATGGCAAACATGAATTGCTCTGCTCACTCACCAGGAACTCCAATGACGGCAATGAACACGTACAATATTTTCTCCACACTCTCGTACCTATCCCACATTGCAGACATTTTAACTGTCCATTTCCATTGTGCTACAGACGATCTCTCGGAATGAAATTTTGAGGCAGCACATGCCCGGGGATTTTAATACCATTTAGCGACTCCACGGGGACATATTTCAACAGATTTAAAAATAAAGGTTTCTACACTATTTACAAACCGATTACGTCAGACAGGTACAATCCCCGCGGTGACAGATTGCGGTTAAATTAATGAATTTATAACTTGATCATTTGCGGGAGATATTTTGTTTCAACAAAGGTGACTGCACCTTCCGCGTTGTCTGAACATATAAATGTGCCTCATTATGTGAATATGTACTTCAAAGGAACCATTGGTCAGACACAGAATATTGAAGGAAATTATGTCCTTGTAGTTTGTGAAATTGTATTGAATCGCCTACTGTTACCATTCTCCTCCAGAGTATAAACTCTTAATGCAGTTTGTGTTTTGCGGACTCTACCGAGGGTGTCTGCAAGAAAGTGTCTGTGGTGATGAATAAACACTTCCATATCCACAATACCCACCCCAAACGTCCTCAGTGACTTTGTCACAATCAGAACATTTAGGGGCTCGTCCTGGACCCACCCCCAATGCTAACACATGACTATCAAACTCAGCAGTCTTGTGTGGGGGCGTACGTTTTAATCATATCACCCCGGATGTGTCAAAGAACACGACTGAGAGCGGGAGAGGTAATCTGTGTCTGTAGGTTGTACGCTAGAGCACAGCAACCTACCGAGAGGGGGTATTTGGGAGAAGGCGAGAGGCAGGCGAAGCGCTGGTCAGAAAGAGACAATAAAGGATATACCTGCCTTCTCCACACTTCTCGCCGCCGCCTGTTCTGTTGCACACAAAAAGGGAACAAACTGGCCTCTCCAGGAAAACACAAGGTTTTATCTTCTGAGAGGTATTTGAGGCTTTCCAAACAATGAAGAATCAGACAACATCAGTTAATTCAGTGTGCGTATCAACTCGTCATCACAGTGTGGTGTGGGGAAGGCGGGGAAGGCGAGCCACAGAAAAGGGAGCATTAGGGAGAAGGTGAGAGGCAGGCGAAGCGTTGGGTAAAAAGGGAGAAAGAGACAATAAGGGGAAGAAGAAGGGCAGTGAGTGGCTAGGGTAGGGAAGAATGTGTGGCGAAAAAAGTGGGACCGTGGGAAGAGAACGGATGAAGAGAGGATCAGAAAAAATAGAGTGTGGGAGAGGAAAATAGGTTAGCGGAGAGCGGGAATAGAAAGGGGAAGGTAGTGGGGAGCAAGAGATGGGGAGAAAGAGACAGTGAGAGAACAGGATGAGGAGGCGGCGAGAGTGGGAAAGGATGTAAATGGAGGCAAGGGAACGGGAAGAGTGAGCCAAAAAGGAGGAACCAGAAATTTTTGGGAAGCGAGGTGAAGGTCACTGGGAAGATGGAGAGAGAGAGAGTGTGTGTGTGTGTGTGTGTATGTGTGTGTGTGTGTGTGTGTGTGTGTGTGTGTGTGTGTGTGTGTGTGTGTGTGTGTGTGTGTGTGTGTGAGTGTGTGCCTGTGTGCCTGTGTGTGTGTGTGTGTGTGTGTGTGTGTGTGTGTGTGTGTGTGTGTGTGTGTATGTGTGTGTGTGTGTGTTCGTGTGTGTGTGTTCTTGTCTCTTTTTGTCTATGTGCAATAGCGTGTGTCACTGTGTGGGTTGACCCATTATCTCTGCCTGTCCCTGTCCGACTATACACGTGTCACTTTATCCCCCTTGGTTCGGTCCCACCCAATCTATCTCCACAAACTGCACATGCTCTCCAACTCTCCCTTCAAGCACTTCACAAAATGGCTGCCTGAGGCATTTTTTAAAAAAAAGGTCAAATTTCAAATTGCACGTATAATTAATGTATGTACGAATGAAACGATCTTGGGACTCGGCACAGATCCAATTCAGCAGACACCGCCACATACACATTATATTATCCCAGAGCAACAAATATTTTAAACAGTTCACAAAATAGCAGCCTCCATTTGAAAAAGCAAGAACGCAGGTCAAAGTTCATATCGCATTTATTATTAAAGTCTGTATAAACGGGAACAACTCCAAATCCACCGGCTCCCCCAAGTCAGCGTTTACCCCCGAATCCGCCAACACACTCAGTTCAGCACATATCTTCAAATCGTTGTGCACCCACAAATCTGTGCTCACGGGCAAACCCGCATTCAACTGTCAAATCAGTGTGCACCCCCAAAGCAACCTACACCCCAAAATCCCCGTGCACTCACACAGTCGCTGACATATCCCTAAATATGTGAACATCCGCAAAGTAACATCCGTAGCCAAATCCGTCTGCAGCACAGATTCACCGAGTAACCTCGGAATCTGCGCACATCCCCAAATCCGTGCATGCATCTGCATATTCGACCAGCTTAAAGCAGGCATCATTTCAAACACATCGCAAAATAATAACTGATATTGCTACAAATCTGGGCACCTCCCCAACTTCACCCTCACCCCCGCAGCAGAGGGTACCCCAAAACCCCGAACACCCCCTCATTCGCTGACACACCCGTAAGTCAGCCTAGATTCGCAAATCCATGTGCACCCCCATATTCTCCAAAACATCTTTAAATCAGCGCAATCCTGAAATCTGTTTGCACCCCCAAATCCCTGCGCATCCGAACCTGCCCACTCCCTCAAATCCGCCGACATACCCTGATCTGTGTGTACCCCAGACCCGCTGACTCTCCCACATGCACATTATTATCTCAGAGGAAGAATCATTTCAAGCAGTTCTCAAAATATCTGTCTCCACCTTAAAAAAATATAACAAGAACAGAGGTCAAATTTCAGATTGCATATATTATTAAAATATGTTTGTATGAAACAACCTTTAAGATTCGACGGACCTCAAAATCCAACGGGATTCACAAATCCGCGTATCTGCAAATCTGTGAGCACTCCCAAATCTGTGCATGCACCGAAACCCATATGCAACCCCCAACTTAGTGTTCACGCCCAAATCTGCGGGCATTCCCAAATCTATGCGCAACGCCAAACCTGCCAACACTCCGAAATACAGCGACATCCCCAGATCCGTGCGCACCACAAACCCACGGAGTCCACCACAGGCATATTAGACTATCCCAGAGCAGACAGCACTAGCTGTTTGTCGAGACAGTGTGGCTACTGAGAAGACCCGGATAGTGCGCAAGAAATCCTTCAGGACAAGAGACGAGAGTGTGAACAGTGGTTCGGGGAACTATGTAGCATTGCATTGTTTGTAAGGGATACAGCAATATCATGGGTTTAATTCTGAATACGAGAGAGCTCGGACAGACTCTATTCAATGTATTTAAGGAGATTTGATAAGAAATGAAAGAATGAGACTATGAGGAGCGTTTGATGGTCCGGGCCTGAATTCGTTGAGTTAAAAAAAAAACAAGGGTGAAATCATATTGAAACTGATCGAATATTGAATGCACATCGAACACGGTGGAGACCCAGGGAGGCAGATGTGACTCTGTGTGTGTGTGTGTGTGTGTGTGTGTGTGTGTGTGTGTGTGTGTGTGTGTGTGTGTGTGTGTGTGTGTGTGTGTGTGTGTGTGTGTGTGTGTGTGTGTGTGTGGGGGGGGGGGGGGGTGGGTGTGTCTGTTTGCTCTTCAAAAACTTTAAAATCCCTGACCCTGATCGCCTCACATAGACCATGGATCCCTCTACAATGTTATCCCCAACCAGAAGGCCTTAAAGCACACTGCTCTCTTTCCGACAATGGACACAACTAATTCCCTTTTCATCTACACTTTATCTGGAGACAGAGAGCACTGTAACAAAGAAACAAGCGCCTTTGCCCATTTTGTATTTACAGAATTGTCATCCTGCCGAGTTCCAAAACAGGATCTGGACCACAGCCCTCAATACCCCTCCCGTCCATGTACTTATCCAAACCTCTCTTCAATGAAATCCATAAATTCCACTGACATCTCTTCCGAAACCCTCACCGCCGTCTGAGTAAAGAAAGTCCCACTGAGGTGCATATAGAACTTTGGGCACCCCGGTCAAAATTTCTGATGCTGTGAATAGCTAAGCGAGTAAATGATAAAACACGAGGAAATTTGCAGATGCTGGAAATTCAAACAACGCCCACAAAATGCTGGTGGAACACAGCAGGCCAGGCAGCATCTATACAGAGAAGCACTGTCGACGTTTCGGGCCGAGACCTTTCGTCAGGACTAAACGAAAGGAAAGATAGTAAGAGATTTGAAAGTAGTGGGGGGAGGGGGAAATGCGAAATTATAGGAGAAGCTTCATCCCTCCCCCTCCGGTCTTCTCCTTTTGAGGTCACAGATCCTCGATGATGTTTAGGTCGGAGGACAGTGAAGGCCATGACAAAACCTTCAGCTTGCACCTCTTGAAGTAGTCGTTTGTGGATTTTATGGTGTGTTTAGGATCATTATCCTGTTGTAGAAGCCATCCTCTTTTCATCTTCAGCTTTTTTACAGACGGTGTGATGTTTCCTTCCAGAATTTGCTGGTATTTAATTGAATTCATTCTTACCTCTAACAATGAAATGTTCCCCTTGCTACAGGCTGCAACACAAGCCCAAAGCATGATCGATACACCCTTGTGCTTAACAGTTAGAGAGGTGTTCTCTTTATAAAATTCTGCACCGTTTTTTCTCCAAGCATACCTTTGCTCATTGCGGCCAACACCTTTTACATTTAACTTCATCAGTGCACAGGAATTGTTTGCAAACTGCATCAGGCTTGCTTAGATGTTCCTTTGCAAATTTCTGACGCTGGGTTTTGTGGTGAGGGCACAGGGAATGTTTTCTGCTGATGACTCTTCCATGAAGGTCATATTCGTGCAGGTGTCGCTGCACAGTAGAACAGTGAACCACCACTCCAGAGTCTGTTAAATCTTCCTGAAGGTTATTTTGCTGTCAAACGTGAGTTTGGCTTTGCCTTTCTAGCAATCCTATGAGCAGTTCCCTCGGAAAGTTTTCTTGGTCTTCCAGACCTCATCCTGACCTCCACCGTTCCTGATAACAGCCATTTCTTAATTACATTACGAACTGAAGAAACAACTACCTGAAAACGCTTCGCAATTTTCTTATAGCCTTCTGCTGCTTTGTGGGCATTATTTATTTTAATTTTCAGAGTGCTAAGCAGCTGCTTAGAGAAGCCCATGGTGCTGATTGTTGGGAGTCTTGTGAGCAATACACTAATCTTTCTTAAAATGTTGAAAAGAAAGCGTCATCTTAAACTTTCTGACTTCTGGAGATCAGTTCAACTTTTACACGCTTAGCTATTCACAGTAACCAAATCTACGTGCACCCGTTGAAAGAGCAAAGTACAGAGGTTATAAAAGTATCGGAAATTAAAACATGTCACAACACCAAATCCGCAGTCTCCAAAAACTCTGTGAGAACACCGAAATCCGTGCGCATCCCCATAAAGCCCTAAATAAATGAGCACACAACTAAATCTGTGCCAGCCCCAAATCAGTGCGCACCCCAAACACCTACAACACCCACATGCATAATAGCTTATCTCAGAGCAAGAATAATTTCGAACAGTTTAGAAAATGGCCGTATCAACATTAAAAACCGTACATCCGTGTGCACTCCGACAGCACAACCCTAAATCTACGTGCACCCCCAAGTCCAAATCCCCCCACCCAAAGCAGTGTGCACTCCACAGTTGCCGACAAACCGCTAAATCTGGTCCCCAGATAAGTGCGCCCCCCACATGTTCGAGAATACAGCCATGAATTCGTGCGCATCCCTAAACGCATGCGCGCCACCAAGGACCACGATCACACGCATATCCGTCGTTCCAAATCAGTGCGCACAACAGACCTGCTGACATCCCCATATGTGCATGAGATAATCTCAGAACAAAAATCGAGTCACACATTGAAAATCTGCCTTGACATTAAAAATCCGAACCCAGTCCAAAATTTGTGTGGAGATCTTGATGTGTTGACGCAGCCCATCACGTGCTGCCACGTATGCTCCGCAATATTTGAGAGCGGACATTTGCAGAGAGTGGAGCCACTTGTTCTGTTGTGTATGAATTTCCTATCAATACAGCCTGGTTCCAGCAACACGGCGATCTTGGTTATTACTGAACGCTACACCGGATGTGCTCAAACCTTCCATAAAAAGCATCAGAGGACATCGACCGTGGCCAAAGAGTTATGCTCATTCTGTCCTCCAAAGACGGATAGGTAGCGATCAGGCCCAATTAAGGAGGTAATAGCAAGGTGGGGAATTGCCCGACGGGACAATGACAGTACCCCTCCCCCTCAACGGAAACCTCCAGGCAAGATCCTCCAGGCTTGTCCGGATGGTCCGGGTGGGAGTCTTGGATAAGGGAAGTGTCCAGGATGAAGGAGCGGGGAACTCAGGGCCGTATCCTTCCCATCTAGTAGCCGCCGGAAGGTGAATGCCGGATGGTTCTCGGTGATCCGGCCG